>NC_082398.1:4253038-4276672 GCF_031168955.1 Gadus macrocephalus | reverse complement strand
GTATTATCCTCCATCTGCTTCTACTGTAACACAGTTATAAACTGTAACGGCAGTTGTTTGGTTTAATTTGCCTACAGGACTAGGGGTGGTCAGCCTAATGGCAGCAGACCACCCTAGTCCTGTAGGCAAATTAAACCAACAACTGCGATCGCTGCGAGCTGCTAAATTACGATGGATTGGGGGGTATAGACTGCAATGATGACCGACCAGGGAAGGACAACACAATTTTAGCAACATTGGAGTGTATATAATCCTACATCCATGTGTGCTGCTATGAGTGATGATGGTGAGTGATACCTGAACAGGAAAGACACTACAAACACATGAATGGCTATTGAATCCAGTGTCTATCCTTTCCTGTTTATTATCTTTGTACCTGTGAGTTTGCACAAAGGCACCATTGTGGGTCACACAGCTTCTTTGTATATTTGTGAAAGGAGTGTTTACCCAGAGCTGATGATATGCTGATGTATGTCAGATCTATCCAGCGGAAATTAATGTATTTGAATTTGCTGAACAGTAAGAAAAAAAGAAAAGAGAAATCATTGTTACATTGTTCATTTCTTTCTTTCTTTCTTTCTTTCTTTCTTTCTTTCTTTCTTTCTTTCTTTCTTTCTTTCTTTCTTTCTTTCTTTCTTTCTTTCTTTCTTTCTTCTCTCTATCCTTCTGTATGTATCTGTCTATCCATGTCCGTCTTTTCTTCTTCTTTCTTAGTAAAAAGCCTGCCACCGTGTGGCGGCTGGTTGCCACTGCATCCAGTACCTTTCCCTGTGACCTGCGCACTGCGCTCCAACCAAACAGGAAGGGAGACATGGCACTGGTGTTCGGCGGTGTGGAGGGGTGAGCGGAGATTTAATGTATATAATATCGGATAAACCTGAATTTGAAAGATATATTTTGTGTGTTGCTCACTGGTGTGATAACGATGAGCGTCCAGGGTTATCGGCTGCTGTTGTCATTCTGAAATAGACTCGTACTTCTATTCTAAAGGGCAGAAGGATTTCCCTTACTATTTTCAGTTCTGCTTAAGTTACTAAATGGTTAATAACAACAACAGTATTAAAAAAAAAAAAAACACGCAATTGAATACTTACGTAGTGTTTCAACAAAGGAGAGATTGAGACTGTTTTCTTACTTTGTTTTTCTGTGTACTAAAGTTAAACGGACATTCAATACTAAGATAGCATCAGCCGGGTTTGGTCCATACCCCAGCATATCTTTTCAGGAATGTACACATCAGCAGTTTACAGCTCTGTTACTCTTAAAACAACTGTAAGTTAGAGCATCGGAACCAACCTTCCAGTATAGTTGGTTTCAAATGCGTGACAGTCTCTCTTCTAAGGATTAATGGAGAACTGAAAAACTCGATTCAATTCAAATGTATTATTTCTTCTCGGCCCCCAGAGGAGGTACAACACTCCAAGCTGTTCTGTTGGCAGGAGATGGGAAAATCCTGGCTGAGACGGAGGGACCCTCCACCAACCACTGGGTAGGTCATCCATGGATGGATGAACCCCAAGTGAATCCCCATATCAAGCTGTTGTCTCAATAAACACAGTGTTTGTGTACATCCGTGTGTGTGTGTGTGTGTGTCACTGCGTCCATTCTCCCTAGCTGGTGGGCGTGGATAAATGCGTAGAGGCCATCAACGACATGGTCCAGAGGGCCAAGAAGGAGGCGGGCCTTGACCCCGACACACCTCTGTACTCATTGGTCAGTGTAACTGTCTGTCGAGCAGCCGTACATCCATGAATCCCTGCGTATACCTGTACTGCCGGAGTCTTCTCACAGTCATTTCGATGTGTGTGTGTGCATGTGATTGTGTGTGCTTGTGCATGTGTGTGTGTGGTCTGCGGGTGTTTGTGCGTGCGGGTGTGCCTGTGTTTGTGTGCGGCTGTTTTTGTGTGTGTGCTTCTGCGTGTGTGTCTGCGTACGTCTACGTGTGTGTGCGTCTACGTGTGTGTGCGTCTACGTGTGTGTGCGTGCGTCTACATGTGTGTGTGTCTGTGTGTGTGTGTCTACGTGTGTGTGTGTGTTGGTGTGTGTGTGCATCTACGTGTGTGTTTGTATGTGCGTGCGTCTACTTCTGTGTGTATGCGTCTGTGTGTATGCGTCCGCGTATGGTGTGTGTATGTGCGTCTACATATGTGTGGTGTGTGTGTGTGTGTGTGTGTGTGCGTGTGTTTGTCTACATGTGTGTGTGTGTGTGTGTGCATGTGTGTGTGTGTGCGTGTGTTTGTCTACATGTGTGTGCGTGTGCGTGTGCATGGGCGTGTGTGCGTGTGCGTGCGTGTGTGTGTGTGTGTGTGTGTGTGTGTGTGTGTGTATGTGTGTGCGCGTGCGTGCGTGTGTGTGTGTGTGTGTGTGTGTGTGTGTGTGTATGTGTGTGCGCGTGCGTGCGTGTGTGTGCGTGCGTGTGTGTGTGTGTGTGTGTGTGTGTGTGTGTGTGTGTGTATGTGTGTGCGCGTGCGTGCGTGTGTGTGCGTGTGTGTAGGGCCTGTCCCTGAGCGGGGCGGAGCAGAAGGAGGGCCATCGAGACGCTCACCGTGGAGCTGCAGCGCCGCTTCCCGTCCTCAGCCACAATTACCTCATCACCACCGACACCTTCGGCGCCATGGCAACCGCCAGCGACCACGGGTAACCAGCCCTAACGACGCTAAGCCTCTTCCTCAGATACAAGTTCAACATCCCGCCCCCCCCCCCCACCCCCTCCCCCCTAATTAAAATCTGCACAGACCAGACTGCGTTGGGGCCTGTTCCACCGCACCGTCGACACAGAGCAGAGACACAGGAATGACGCATCACCAGGAGCTCCTGGCCTGTGGTTAGCTTCTTACTGTGCAGCTGTAATCAATGGAAGTGTAGGTGATTGCTTTGACAACACATTGCCTGTTCTTTTTTTGCAAGAACATTCACTATAGCTTATCCCTCGCTCTGGTTCCATCGAATAATGCGATAATCCCAGAGTAGTATCATACGCAGTATCCATCACTCTTGGACTACCATTCTACCGTAAATTAGACCATTCTATACCAGGGAAGTGTTTAGGGCGAGTTTTTATGGGCGAGATTTTATAATAGTGATAAAGAGTAATTAAAGGGACGCTTGGACATTGTCCTTTCATTACTCTGTTTTGATGCAGGGAATTTATCTTCTTTAATCTCTCTCTCCCCCGCTCTGACGCCCATTGAGATGGTGACTGTGATTAAGGGTTATATGAATAACACTTGAATGACATATGACACCTCTCGCTCTCTCTTCCTCTGTATATCCCTACCTCTCTCTCTCTCTCTCTCTCTCTCTCTCTCTCTCTCACTCTCTCTCTCTCTCTCTCGTCTCTCTCTCTCTCTCGTCTCTCTCTCTCTCTCTCTCTCTCTTCTCTCTCTCTCTCTCTCTCTCTCTCTCTCTCTCTAGGGGGCATCGTGTTGATATCGGGGACGGGCTCCAACTGTAAGCTGTTTAAACCCCGACAGCTCCAGCGCGGGAAGCGGCGGGTGGGGTCACCTGATGGGGGACGAGGGGTCAGGTAACCACCGGCAACTGTACCCCAACACTCTATGAAATGGACCACACAGCCAGACAGAGTTACACTTCAAATGCCCCAGAAGCTTACCCTCCTCTTGGAGGTGACCCCATCAACCCAGACAGAGCCCCTCACATCCACACACAGCTCGCCACCGGGGTCCCCTCGTCGTGACCACGCCGGGCGACAGAAAAAGGCTCTTTGATGTTACTAAAACGGCAAGACCGAAGCTGGGAGCAAAGGAGAACGCTCACCCACTGTTGGTTGAGTCTGGCGAAAAACCTTTTTCTCCCGTCTTCCCAAAATGTCATATCGTTGTAACAGTGAAAAAAATGGTGTAGATTTCTATGCTGAAGATCCTGAGTGTACGACATGTTACCATGTTTATAACAAAGGCTAAAACCACATTGGTGTCATGGTTGAGGTATTGATATTCTCTTCTCTCAGGTTTCTGGATCTCTCACTTGGGGGTCAAGACGGTGTTCGATGCCGTGGACAACTATGCCACGCCCCCCCGTGACATCACCTTCACCAAGAAGGCCATGGAGGAGTACTTCAAGGTCAGAGGGCGACGCCAACATGCAAGGATGTTTATTGTGATTAGCACAAAAAAACATTGGAAAACGTTACAAATCCCGAGGCCCCAAGATCCAATTAAAGTCTCCGAAAGCATCTGCACTTTGAATTCCATTTTATTCCAATAAGATTAAAAGCCCATTTAATATTTTTTCTCTTTCTCTCTCCATCTGCCTGTCTCTGCCGGTAAAACTCTATAAACTCTCTCTCTCTCAAACATATCTCTCTCCCTTTCTCTCTCTTTCTCTGTGCATCCCTCTCTCTCTCTCTCTCCCCTTCTCTGTATGTTCTCTCTCTCTCTCTCTCTGTCTCTCTCTCCCTTTCTCTCTCTCTCTGTGCATCCCTCTCTCCCTCTCTCAACTTCTCTGTATGTCTCTCTCTCTCTCTCTCTCTCTCTCTCTCTCTCTCTCTCTCTCTCTCTCTCTCTCTCTCTCTCTCTCTCTTCCCTTCTCTCTCTGTCTCCCTCCACGTCCAAGGTGTCAGATCTGATGGGCATGCTGCCTCACCTCTACAGAGACTTCAGAAGTCTCACTTTGCTGGCTTCTGCAGGAGACTGGCTGAAGGTAGGCTAGAGTTTACTAGCCCTATGAATGAATGGCATAATACCAAATGCATTATAGACTAAATAACCTTGTGTGTGTGCGTGCGTGTGTGTGTGTGTGTGTGTGTGTAGGTGCGAAGGCAGGGGACGCTCTGTGTCTCCATATATTCCGCGAGGCCGGCAGGGTGTTGGCTAAGCATGTGCAGGCGGTCCTGCCTACAGCCAAGGAGGTAGGACACACACACACACACACACACACACACACACACACACACACACACACAACACACGCACACAAAATTTAAACAAGGCATTTATTTGTAGTTTTCCGCCCTTAGACTACGTCTTATTTCTCCCCCCCCCCCCCCCCTCCCCGCTCAGGCTCTGCTGGGGGCTGAGGGGGGTCTCCCCATCCTCTGTGTTGGGGTCCGTGTGGGGGAGCTGGGAGTTCCTGAAGCAGGTGAGTCTTAAGAACCACTCCCACCCATCAATCGCGCACCATTTGTATGAAGGTATTATTCACAAATGTGTACGAGTAAATTTGAAGTCCTAAATATTTATTTTGCATGTGTACTCTAAAGTCACAAATGTGTAACAGTACATTTGAAGTCGTAAATATTTTTTCTACCATTGTAAACACAGAATAGGGTCTACGAGTTCACAAGTCTGTGTTACAGGTGCACAAATCCTATCCTGTGCATCACAACTTCAAAGAGTCATAGTCATAGATTTTTTAAACTACCCTGGGACCATCCAAGCAGACCACTAATAATACATTGAAGGACATTTGGGGGGAATTCAGTTGAACTAAGTAATTTAATTTGACATAATGTAAGATACCCAACTCGGTCGTGTAGGATGCCCTCTTGTCTACTTTTTGTACCACGTAGACGTGTTGCAAAAGTATCCGCAAGAAAAACAACAGCTGAGACTCGTAGCAGCAGATCCGAGCAGTTGTATCGATGGACTTGTGCTCGCTCATTAAAATGCTCATTGAAAATAGCGGGCTATATCATTTCATTTGTGAGGAAATATTTCACAGATGTGCAACTTCTGATGCATTAGTTCACATTTGGGTTTACGAATGCACAAGTTTTGCTTATGTTCTCTGATTGTGAAACACGGGTGTATGAATGTGTTTTGGACCAACTGCGCCGCAATGATAGTAGCAAAGTGTAAATTGCATGACTCTTTGAAGTTGTGATGCACAGGATAGGATTTGTGCACCTGTAACACAGACTTGTGAACTCGTAGACCCTATTTAGTGTTTAATGGTTAAAAGATTATTTACGACATCAAATGTACTGTTACACATTTGTGACTTTAGTGTACGCATACAAAATCTGCAGTTACAGGTGCTAAATACTTTTGCTACAATAATACCTTCATACATTTGGACCAATCACAACAAGTGGAAGACATTGACGGGGCCTATCAAAGGAAGCTCCCTGCTGTGGTCCCAAGGGCTGAACGTATTGGGAAGCTTCGCAACAGAACGCTCAACCTTTTTGCAGTTCTACCAACAAATGCCAGCCCTGTGATTCTATTAGTTATTGTCTTGTGAGGGGCACCGATATTCAATTATTTCCCGCTTTCCTCGTCCTTCCACTCCCTCTCTCTCAACCTAATCTCTCTCTCTCTCTCTCTCTCTCTCTCTCTCTCTCTCTCTCTCTCTCTCTCTCTCTCTCTCAACCTAATCTCTCTCTCTCTCTCTCTCTCTCTCTCTCTCTCTCTCTCTCTCTCTCTCTCTCTCTCTCTCTCTCTCTCTCCTCTCTCTCTCTCTCTCTCTCTCTCTCTCTCTCTCTCTCTCTCTCTCTCTCTCTCCCCCCCCCCCCCTCACAGGCTTCACTGAGGGCCTCGCCAGTGTGGCGGGCTCCAAACCCTTCGCCGGCCGTTTCCATGGCTACCGCCTCCTGACCTTGCAGCAGTCGTCTGCGCTGGGCGGGGCGGGCCTTGGGGCCCCGCAGCGTGGGCGCCACGGTGACGCTGGACTACGCGGCCAATGCCAGCGTCTTCTACCAACACACCTTCACGAGCGGCCAATGAGCATTGAGCTTCACAAAGCGGGGGTCCAATCAGGTGGCCTTCTGTTGATAATGAATTCAAAATAAGAATGAGGAAGTTTATTCCCTGTTAAGCAATCTGAAAACTACAGATCATTTCATTCTATTTATCACGATGATATCCGGTCTAATATTGTGCGTGTGTGTGTGTGTGTGTGTGTGTGTGTGTGTGTGTGTGTGTGTGTGTGTGTGTGTGTGTGTGTGTGTGTGTGTGTGTGTGTGTGTGTGTGTGTGTGTGTGTGTGTCTGTTTGCATGATGTCTGGTGGTCTGTAGCATAACCCATTAGGCCAGAGACACTCTGACGATCAGGTTTACACTCCAATCAAACTTTGGCTGTAGATGGCCAGCAGTATGTTTACAGATATTTTGTAATTAAGGTGCATTTTTCTTATTTTCTGTTCTGTAATTATCTTGTAATTTTTGCAATAAAAGTGTTTTGGCATCATTTTGAGTCTTGTTATTTAAAATCCATTTTAAAAGGGTTGAATTAGATGAATCTAGATGAAGCTGGATAATAATAATATAATAATAATACATTTAATTTAGAGGCGCCTTTCAAGACACCCAAGGTCACCTTACAGAGCATATAGTCATCATTCAAAACTATGTAAAACAGACTAGGAATAAAAGGAAAACAGAGGTTAAACATGAAGAATAATAATAATTAATAACACTCAAAGACGCCTAAAGTGAAGGGGGGACCTCACTAACCACCACCAATGTGGATACGTGTTAAGTGTTGTTTATTCTGAGCTAAACAATAGTCTCATTAACACTTCCATCTCAACTCAAAACTCACCTGTTCAAACTCGCACACAACGTCTAACTGATCACTGTTTTGATTTTTATTTTATTTTTTTTGTTTTGTTTTGTCTTGTTTTTGTTTTATTTATTTCTTATTGCTTATGTTAATTTATTTATTTATTTATTTTTTTCCACAATGTCTTGTTTTTTAAAAAATGTATGATGACTATATGCTCTGTAAGGTGACCTTGGGTGTCTTGAAAGGCGCCTCTAAATGAAATGTATTATTATTATTATTATTATTATCTAATTGTAAAATAACTCATTCAAAATCAGCCTAATTCATCAGTGGTGCTAGATTATTACCGTGGCAACCACGGAATAGCGGCTGTTTGTGTACGAGCCTGTAGTGTGTGTTCAGCACCTCAGTGACATCACAATCCATCCAACATTCCGGGCCGGCCAATAGGATTCTCGGAACCCGGTGTTGGACCCTCCCAGTCTGCAGGAGAGACAGAGCACTCAGGACTGAAGATGAGTTACACTGAATACAGAAAGGTAAAGAGATATAATAGATATATTTGATAGGCTAGGTAGTTGTTCTTTTGAGTTTGTGTGGGAGTATGTTTGTAAGTTTTAAAAATGAGTTTGTTTTAGGAGTTGTACAGCTGTGTGACTACCAATGGGTTAAACTTATTCCTGACAGGATTTAAGCATTTGGTTGTTTTTGTGTGCAAGTGTGATGAAATGAAGGCAATCACTCAAATTGTAGTAGCTACAAAAATGTTACTCTAGCTATTCTATCTAACCAAAACATTTATTACTTAAAGTTAAGACTGTAGACTCTACACTGTGCAACTATCCGTACACACACACACCACACACAAACACAGGGGCTATGTCTAAGTTTGTGTTGTCGGTGTGTGTGTGTGTGTGTGTGTGTGTGTGTGTGCAGCCCTTCCTCCCTGCTCTCAGAGCCCCCCCATCAGGCTCCGGGCTGATGAAGGCCCCCCCCTCCTCCTCATCTCGCTCTGCTTTAAGAGTGGCCTTGCCCCCCCTAAGCTCCACCCCCAGAATGGCGTGGACGCAGGAAGTGGGAGGGCCACGACAGCCAATGAGAAGCCTGCGTCCAACGGTGGAAGGTATTAGGAGACACAATTTTAACTCTGTGGGTTTCCTGATGTACTGACCTTTTTCCACTAAATATAAAACACCAATACATTTATATACACATCCTTGTCCTGTGTGCGGACAGGAAGTGAATAGGTGTTTCTATCTTCTAACCCTGTTAACAAACATTAACTAACCCCTGTCCAGAAAATGTGAAAGTATGTGACTAGGGCTGATTTGCAATCTATCAAATCGGTAAAAAATACCCTCGTTTCCACGTGGGAATACCTCAGGAGATGGAGTTGGCTTCTTAAAGGAGATCCGAAGCCCAAAGCCAATTGTAGTTGGGTTTGAATGAGAGGACTATCTCTACAGGTTAAAGGTTAAGTTATAAGTTAAACCTGTGCTCTGCTTATCGAGACTGAATTGAAGGGGGATTAACGGGAGAGCCAGCAGCCTCAGAATAAACTAAACTTGAGTTGCAAAATCTTGACTTGCAAATCCCCTAATGAACCCCTGACCTGTTATTCCTTGGTGTTTAAATGTAAGTAAGCTTTTATGTGTGTGTGTGTGTGTGTGTGTGTGTGTGTGTGTGTGTGTGTGTGTGTGTGTGTGTGTGTGTGCGCTAGGTAACCAGGTTGATGAAACCACCAGCCATCAGAAGATCAGTCGGGCTCTCATTGGGAGGGCTAGAAACAGCTTCCCCGACCCTCCAACCAGACAGCTCATCTTGTAAGACACACACACACACACACACACACACACACACGTTTCTATCAAACGAACCATCGTCTTACCATCAACGGGTGCCTTGTGCTGATTGACCTCAATTGATTTCCTCCCACTCTTCAACCCACCTCCCTCCCTCTCTCCCTCCACCCCTCTCCCTCCCTCCATCCATTCGCCCGCCATCCATTCTTGCTCTCGCTCTCCATCCCTCTCAATCTCTCCACCTTCCCTCTCTCCCTCCCTCCCTCCCTCCACCTGTCATCCTGCCCTCCCTCTCTCCCTCCCTCCCTCCCTCCCTCCACCTGTCATCCTGCCCTCCCTCCCTCCATCGTCCATCCTCCCGCCATCCATTCTTACTCCCTCTTTCCCTCCCTCCATCCTCCCTCTCTCCCTCCTTCCTCTCCCTCCCTCCCTCCTCCCCCCTCACTCCCTCCATCCTCCCTCTCCCCCTCTCTCCAACCTCCCTCTCCCTCCCCCCCCCCCCCTAGCCGTCAGTCGTACTCCGAGTACGATGACAAGTTCCGGGTCCCTGGGGGTCCCTTCCTGCCCCGTGTGCCGCGGGGCAGCACCCTCCACCCGGCTCACATCCCGCCTGGGGTCCGCTACACCGCCCCCCAGGGGAAGACCCTGCAGACCGAGTACCAGGCCTGCTTCACGGGCAGAGCCGGCATGGTTAGCTTAGCACCGCCAACATCGACAGCCTGGGCTTTGCTGCAGAGCTGTTAAAACATTTGTAATGGACTTAAAGGTCCCGTGTTATACCACCAGGTGGGAGTGGGATTAGGCGGTACTAACAGTTTTAAATATATCTGCTTCATGGTCACAGGTGGGCGTTTTTACCTAGGTGTGTGACGGATAGATGAGCACCAGTTTGCTACAGTCCACTGGGTAGGCTGGTAAGACTGATCTGTCCAGCACACATCTAGGCAGACACGCCCACTTGTGATGTCAAGAGGAGGCCGATTTTCAAAACGGCTCGTAACTGCTGATCACACTCACACCCGGTGGTATAACGCCACCTTTAAGGTTCATGGTAGGACTCGAGTGAGAGTGAGCATGTCAATGTCCCCACTTAGAGCTGCAATGTTGCAACTAGTCAAAGCAACCCGACCACAAAGCACGCCTTGTAGCCAAGGTGTGTGTACTTGAACTGTTCCGTTGCAAAAGTACGAAAACATGTTACATGTTGACTTGTTTCCAGGGTGGTCTTGCGGTGGTAACAATTTGTTTGAATCCATGTTGCAGGTGCGGAGTTAATGTGTTATTGTGAGTCATTGTGTGTGTGTGTGTGTGTTTGTGTTTCAGCTGGCCCGTCAGAAGGACCGGAAGTTAATGAACAAGCACGTCACCACGAGCAGAATCTGTCATCTTCCCCCCTATTGCCACTTGAACCTGAATTACGTGAACTATTAATAAAGACCCTTTAGAGAGGGAAATTAGATTATGCCCATGTTCATCCAGACATTAAATATGAAGACAATGCAAACTGTTTAACTGGATGAATACAAACCTGTTTAGAAATATTGATTCAACATTTTTAAAGCGTTACACAAACCCATACTGCATCCATCCTATTAGACCGATAATGCATGAACAATATATAACCAGCACTCGTTCAGCTGCAATGAGAAGTTCCTTCCTAGTCTGGTGATCAACTACCAGTCTCTCGCCAGTACATCCATTTGGCCTTCGTTACGATCCATTCCACCTCATCTAGATTCAGCCCTGCACTGCAAATGAGCCATGTAAGGCAGTTCAAGCTCTATACAGCAAAATTAAGTGTCCGATCCGTGGTTATGAATGGACCCGAGAGGGTAACCGAGGCCGAGAGAGGGGGAGAAAAATCTTGAGAAACATTTTAAGGAAAAACGCCTCGATGGTAATCAAACGCTTTTTTTTCTTCTGGGGAAAATAACTGACAGGACAAACTATTACATCTCTCTGCAAGGATACTGCTGTAATCGGTTTGTTATTCAGTGGCGGTTGTCTATGGTTATCAAGAGTTCAGGGGATTATGGCTGTTAGGTTTTGATTCACAGCCTTAGGTTAAAATCCCTGTAGGCGTATTTGAAAGCCTTGCCACTACATGCTCGACAAGGCCTTAAAAATAAGGGTTGAGAAGAAAATACTAGTGAAATAGGGTTCAAAATTAACATGTGGAGAAAACATAATTTTAGATAAGTTATTGGCCTTTGTTTCTTCTGGTTTTTGTTCTTTACGTTGTTACTGGGAGGACATACAGGGATGCTTTCTAGCTTTGTTTTGCCATAATTGCCAGCTGCAAGAAATAAAAAAAACTATGGGGGATAAACATGTGGATGATGTAACACCTAGCAATAAAACCCGAAAGGTGTTTGTACAACGTGCATTCGTAGACATCAAAAGACCAAAACAAAATCATGCCTTTTACATCTTTATTCCTCTTTTTTTCAAGGTTTTTTCTTTGTACTGAAAGTCAATTTGTGTCATCTGGATCTTTTTTTATTTTTTTTTCTTCAACTGACCTTGCTCCCCCCTCCCTCCCTCTACTCATCGAACTCCCCCCAAAAGAAAGAAGCACAAAAAAAAAAAAAAAAAATACACAAAAAGAGAAAGCATTCATGTTGCACAATGCACGTGGCACACATTCCTATTAGCTTTGACCGGGCTGGCGTTCCGCAGTCCTGGCACTGGCGTCAGCGGCGGGGACGACGGGCACACGTGTCTGGGCTCCAGCGCCGCCCTCGACCCCCCCCGTGTACACGTGGAGGTGGAGGAGCGGGGGGCTGGGGGGTTGGCGGACACCCACGCGGAACGCATCGGTCCGCACTTTTTCGGGTGAGCGTGGAGGGGGCAGGAGGTGGAGGAACCGGGCCACGGTCTCGACCCACGGTGGCGTCTGATGAATTATATATTTTTTTAGGGGGCCAATTTAAAAGATAAAAATCTGATAAGATGTAGATTATATCGGGTGGCTTAATCTCATTTCCACATCTCCTTTCTGAGGTGGAATTGCGGCCTTGGCAAATAAGGAACCAACGGATTTCTCCCGTATCGTGCGTCAGAGGCTCATCGCAACTCTGGCATAAACTTGGCTCGGGGTCAAAACTCAAAATAATGAATAAATAGTATTTTATTAGGGCCGCATATTTGCTTTAGTGTGATTGGTCGAGACTATGCCGTTTCCTCCTCCTCCTCTTCCCCTCGCTTGGTGACAAAATGGAACGGCAGCGCCAGAAGCTACGGAAACCCGTTTGGGACACAAATCTCAATTCATTAAAATAAATGGGGGAGAAAAAAAAGACAAAAAAAAAAGGAAAAAAGCCCCTCCCCCCTCCCAAGAAAAGAGGGGGGACATTTGACGAGCTGATCTGGATACGGATGTTTGTGTTTGAGAGGCCGGACAGAGGAACCCCAGAGATGGCCGAGTGCCGGCGTGGTCGTGTTCCAAAAACCAAAAGACGGGTACCGCCAAGACAACCGAACTAGACAGTCCGAGCCGGTGCAACCGCACTTCTCCCGGTTCAGACCAAAACACCGTGACCTAGAAGATTCCAGGAACCGTTTCAACTTAAGTCTGCCCTCACCCCCCCCCCCCACCCCCCCCAACATCGCCCCTACCTCCGCCCGCCTTCCCCTCGACAATGGCCATAAATATAAAACCAACGTCTTTATTCTTTTTCAGAAGCTAAACATCGGATAAAAACATGGATTTCCTCAACAAATTAGGAAAATAATCATGTGTCCATGTTTGCATCTCTTCCGGGGTCTTTTCTGATTCGCCAAGGAAAGAGTCGAGCCGGGCGGAGCACGAGGTGGACGTTTGGGGTTTGGAAACGACCCGCGCCGTTAGCAACCGGCGACCTGCATACACATACCTCTTCACGCGGAGCTTACTTGTGACCTTAATACGAGCGCAGCGCAGCGGGCCTGGCAGAGCCTCGGCGCCCCTCGCCGGGCCCTCGGAGACACGGGATTCGAACCCCGTGGATCGTTGGGACCCTAGCGCTGGTTCACGGACGACTTCGCGCGGCACGTTAGCGTAGCGGAGTTAGCCGTGGGAGCCACTCTAGAACCAGGTGGTTGACTCCGCCCCCTTCGGGACACAGGTAGGGCGGTCGCCTCGTTCTGCACAACACGCCGCCAACAGAATCCGAATAATCTGAAATGTCTGGTATTGATAGCATTAACCCCCCCCCCCCCTCCAGGACTCAGCCGGTATTACAGCCCCGCCCTCCCGACCCGACCCAGCCACCTGCTTCCCCCCCCCACCCCCCCCCAGCCCCAACGTCCCCTAGTTTACAAGAAACAGGAAAGAAATAAAAAGATTAAAGAAACAAAAGACAGAAAATAAACCCCTCACCCCCCAACTGGGCCCGCCAGCGCGCCATTGGCTCGTCTCGTGTGTGTGTGTGTGTGTGTGTGTGTTGGTGTGTGTGTGTGTTGGTGTGTGTGTGGGTTGGTGTGTGTGTGTGTTGGTGTGTGCGCGTATGTGCGGTCAAGGCCGCCAGAGTCTCTGAGAATGTGCACTGAATATGCGTTGGTGTGTAGGTGTGTGCGCGCGCCCCGTGCACGAGCCCCATGGGGGTGAGGGGGACCCCTAGTATTTCTTCCCCGGGATGAACTCCTTGGCCTCCGGATTCAGCACGCTCTTCCTCTGTGGACGGGATGGACGACACGGGGAGGGGAGACAGAACAGCAGAGCGTCAGAACGGGCGAACACGGCGGCACCCGCACCACTAATGACCCTTCTCACTGTTATTTACCCCACTCATTGATTACCTAACGTAAAATTCGCACAGAACCCGTCTCCCAGTTTAATTGGCAAGATGATCAGAAAAGAATACGACACGATGCCTCGTGTTTATCGGCACGTCGCTGTCGTCCGACGGCCGTCTTAGAAAACGGGTCCTTTTTCACATTACAGCGTGTAGGCTGAACGCTTACTCCATAATTGTCCATTATATCCTGCTCCACCTTGCCCCACCCCCACTCGAGGGCTGCAGCACAGGTGCACGCCCGGCAACATGGCCTGAGCGCCCGTTATCCCCGGCCGTCTCCCACTATTAATATTTACCCAGCGCAGGGAAAAAAATGTCACTCAGGTCCCGGGAACGTTTGTGTCGACACCACGACCGGGCGAACGGACGTGCCGCAGTGAAGGACACCACGACGGGAACATCCGAGTATCAGTGTGTGTGCGTGCGTGCGTGCGTGTGTCACGTCCTCCTTACCGCCACTTCTTCCAGGTTGCCATGGTGATCGTTGACGGACATGCCGTTGAGCTGCTGCTGCAGCTGCCCCACGCCCTGGCTGTTGAGGTCCCGCGACGGGATAAACCAGTCCTGGTCCTCCTCCTCCAGCATCTCCTGGAAGCAGCGCTCCAGGAACTCCTGCTCCAGGAGCTCCTCCTCCACCTGGTCGGGAGCGCGGCAGCCATTTTAACGTCACCGCTCGTCATCATATTTTAAACGTGGGGGGGGGGGGGGGGGGGGGAAGGGTAGTCGCTCTCCGTTCAAAATGCATCCGACGCGCAGCGACGCTGCTCCGGTTTGGGATTGTGCCATCGAGCGGCCGTTACCCAACCACACACTCACGATGACACATCTCCGGCCCGCCTCGAGACAAAAGGAAACACAACATCTCTTCCAGGAACCTCTTGCCCTCCCGCTCCAGAGTCATGCTCCCCAGACAGGAGCAGCTCTGGCTCCACCCTCCCCCTCCTCCTCCTCCTCCTCCTCCTCCCAGCCCCCACCCACCTGTCTGTTGTACTCCTCCTCGTTCTCCATCCACATGTACTCGGCGAAGGGGTTGTCGCCCCCCTCTCCCGCATGCCCATTGGCTATGGGCTCCTTTCCCTCCTTGCCTGGGGCTCCACCCCCCGGGGTCTTGGCCACCTCCGGACCGCTCATCTCGGCTGGCTCTGTTGGGGGGGGGGGGGGGGGGGTGAGTCAAGTGTTAACTTAAACAGTTTGAGGTTGATCATAAGATAAAAGCCCCACGGTTATACTGGAGTACAACTGTATTTGCTTTCCCACGTCAAGAGCTCCAAAGGACAGCCGGCACGTGAGGAAACGGCCGAGTACAACGGTGCTAAACCAGAGTTTTGTTCAATCATTGGCGGGACGAGCAGTTTTCCATTAAATGCCGGCGGGAGTTAGGAAGACGTGCACCGTTTGCTCCAATTATTAACCTAGTTAACCAAATCTAGGTTTTAAAAGCAGTAAGACTTCCTCTCCCCCCCCTCCCGCCCCCTCCGCATGCAGGGCCGGAAGCCTTTGAATGCCTCCCTGGCTTCAGGTGAGAACAGTCAGACACTAATCTGGGCGTGTTCCCCAGCGCAGACTTTGTATAAACAAATCGGGCTTCAATAAAAAACCGCGGGCTAACGGTGTTCAGGGCTTACGGGCTAGCGGGAGAACTGAGACACCGAGGAGGAGCGCCATGGGATTAAGGCGAACGTCAAGTGAAGTGTATTCTATCCGGTCAATTCATTCAATTCACGGTAGAAGGGGGGACAGCTGTGGGGCAGAGACGGGACCAACCGGCCGAGTCCAACGGATCTGCCTCGCAGGAGACTGTACACGAGCTTAAACGTCACGGTTCGATTGAGTCAACGAAAAAAAAAACTTCTGAAACAAGTTGTAACACAGCTTTTGGTGTGGATTTCCCACACTAGTCAGGAGTGAGAGGATCTGGAATCGCTTCAGACTACTTTCTGAACTTCTGATGGTCCCATAAATTGATGACGGTGGGTGTAAATATATCTACGATATATATAAAATAGCACGCTTGGTGCTTGTCATTCACAGCTCATCACTGTACACACTTTTGTATCCAAAACATGGCTGCAATCCAATCCGTTTTTAAAACCCTACGCAACAGTGGAATGTCTGTGTGCGTGCGCGAGGCTACTTCAAATTGTTATCCAACGACGTACAGCGTCGTTATGGTTTATAACCGCCAAAACAGCCACAACCGCCAGACACAACTTCTTAATAAAGTCCCTTTTGTTTAGAACAAAATGTACGACACAAATCATCCCAGAATGATTGGTTTGTACACTTTTAAGCACGTCCTAATCCAGGCCAACACAACACACCACAACCAACAATCTTGAAGTGACGACATGAACACCCGTTAGTCATAACGCAAGCATGAACTTACGCCATCGAATTTAAAATCATTTATGAACTGATTGACTGAAGCCAATATTTTTTCCTCCCATCAGTATCTTGGCAATGACATAAAATGAATAATCTAATTATCACCAGGCCCCAAGTGTCTCACATACGAGAGGCAGCCCGACACCATCACATCACTAACCTCAGGCAGACTTACTGTAAGGAGTAAACATCTATTATCCATGTAGGTAAGGAGTCTACCGTGTAGCACACCATGAGCTTTAGAGTATGTTTGATATGGAGAACGTAACACGCATGAAGAGGTGTCCCAGAGTGCTGGGTTTCGGAAATCTACATGTAAAAAATAAATTTTGTATATAACAATAACCCAGACCGTGATTTTTTTTGATAAATAACTTTAGCAAAATATAAGGTGTCCTACCATTTCTTAGCTTTGGCCACCTTATTCACTGATCAAAACATTGGAACTGCTCAATTTAAAAATGACTTTAGAAGGAATAATACGTCTTCAGAATAATAAGGAAAAACGTCTAAAGAGCCATATTGCCTCCATCTATCCGTCATGGAGTTGATCTGCAGTCCAACACCCCAAGGGCAACGGTTTGCATCGGATAACAAATACTATTCATTATCTGAATTCAGAACGAGTGCTTTATGATCTGCAGAGCCTCAAGCAGATAGGGGTTTTAAAACAACACACCAGCAACTCAATTCTAAGAACCCTAATCTCCATTTATTTGCATTGTGACCGAAGACGAACTCACACAAAAGTGACATTTGGGCACCCCGTGACACCAAAGTAAACACACTTAACAGAAGATGGCTCGGTTGGCAACCACACGCCCGTTCCCGTTTGATGACGAGGTCTGAAGACCTGGACACTTACAGGGAAGGAGCTTTGTTGTCAAGTTGTACGCCTTCAAATATTAGTTATTTGCAGGGTTCGGAGCAGTATTAAGCACTAAGGAGGCATCATGGGGCGTTTAGCTCGCCGGAAGATATCAGTCACGTCCCTGCCGGCAAATACTTAAACGATTCAATAGATATCAAAATGTATTAATTAATCCATCATCAACTACATTGATCTATGACTCTTGCTTGGGAGGGAAAAAAGTTCTCAGGGATTAGAAATTCTTGCATGTTTAAAAACATGTTCAACATCAGTGTGATGGGTAAATATATATATATCTGTACCCTCCCTATCTTCAGGCGGAGCGGGCCAGGGTAACGCAACGTCCCATTAGAAAGTTGAATTCGTTGGTCAAATGTCCTCTCAATCCAACATACGAGTTATGTACTACAATATGATGTCAACAAATATTTCGTCCTGCTTACATAAGTCAGCAGTGTTTGAGGATGTCGGACTTGAGGTTGAATCAACTCTATTACGCATCAAAGTACCCAGTGTATCAAGCAAGTTACACACACGTTGTGCAGTAGTCCGATGGCAGGTCCTCAAACCGAGACTGTTAGTAGTGCATCGGTGCTATTGTGCAACTGTAAGCCCGCATTTTGTAACGCAATTGTCAACATAGTAAACGAGGACTTATGTAACGTGCATAAGATGTAGCCTGCGCCGTCGTGGCATCCTCCCCGCCGGCGCCGCTTCACCGGGGACGTCGCGAGGACGTTCCCGCGGCTAGCAGCATGAGCCCCCGTGTCGCGAGGCCTTCCTCAAAAGTTGTTAAATGGATTCCACGAGCTTAGCGCGGCTAATTCCGAGCGGCTAGCTTTTTACGCTTTAACTACAAATAGACAAGCGACCCTCTCCTCGCCGCCGTTGGACGGCCTAAAGACGGAAAAAACTATCCCAGAAACAAAGACCCGAAGACAAGGGGGGCAGCCCGTAATTATTCGGTGGCCGAGCGCCGTGTAACGGAGAGACATTCCTGCGACAACGCAATGATTAAAACGACCACTTTTGTGTGGAAATGCGGGTACAAAAATACGCCGCGCCGACGTTGAAAAGCTGTCCCGTGCACGCGTTGGTGAGTCAGGCCGCGCGGTGCAGCCTGCTCGTGCTAGCATTGCGCTAGCCCCGTGATAGCATGGTGCTACAGCATGGTACAACTGAGCCGGAGCCGTAGCGGGTCAGGAAAACAAGCCGAGAAGGAAGCGATGGAGGCGCACAGCACAAAGGCGTCCAAAACGGTGACATATGGCGAGCCGCCGTCCCACGTTACCTGGCATGGCGTCCTCTGTGCGATTACGGTGCGCGACGAGTCGGGAACTTATTTCAAAGTGCAAAACGGCGTTTGTTCATATATATTTGTTCTCCTCTCCAACGGGGGGGATCTCTCTCTTCGAAGCTACGTAGTTCGCGTTAGCTTAACCCAGATAGCAACCTTGCTAACGCGTAGAAAGCTGGGTTGCGTCGTGGTCACGTGGTCTGACGCTCCACCCTCCCCTACCCCCTCTTCTTCTTCTCTCCGCTTTCAAAACACACATGCTTGCGTGGCTCTGGAGGGAAGGCGATTCGTGTCACGACATTTTAAATTGCCAGATTTTCAGGGGATAATCTACTCGTTGGAGTTATTGAGGGGTCGAAGTGGTTCATTTGAACGACAAAAAGTTACAAGACATGCTCGTTTTCACACACACATTAGTTTTGAAGCCACCGCGTCTAGTTGCATCATCTCGCACGATCACTTGCCAATATTTGGTCAACTTAAAGCATGGCCGAGTCGTCCCAGGGAGAACACAGTCGATGCAACTCTTTGTACGTCATGAGGGGCTATTCCGTAGTCCAGTAGAAGCTGAAAACAATGAGAACGTGCTGTATGGCTTGCAAATCAACTAGCCAATCCGATTACTTACCAAAAACAACAGATTGACTGGACAAGTACAGGCGCAAAAAGGTTGAATCCTGTCGGCAATATCCAAGCCAGCTGTTGAGGAAACGGCTCCCTTTCCGTTATGTATGCACCCGATAAAAGAGCCAGGTGTCGCTAAGTTGCCAGGGATACGCGTTCTCCTACAAGTCCAGTAAACATACGTCTTCTTTGTCTTGGGATTCCGGCTATAAACGCTAGTACGGGAGACGTTCACGGTTTCGGTGTTTCGTCCAGCAGTGGGAGCTGAGAGCAGAACAAAATCCGTCACGTGGTACCGTTCGTCCAGCTCTACTTCGAAGTGATTGGTGCTTCCACATATCACTCATCATCTACACGACCCTCCCCCCCGTATTGCGTTCACGCAAGTAAACAAAACATAACCAGCTTTACTTACTTGCTGCCCTACTTTGAAATCAATGTGTCCAGTTAATATTTTACAAAGTCCATTTTTCAAGACGAATCGTATTTCAGAAACTGCATGTCAGGACTTCAGTGTAGAACAAACTCTTGGATGAGAAAAACATATTATTCAAATTCATGCAACGTATTCCATGACGTTGGTGGCAGGCTTACCTCCAAGTTCCCCAAAACATCTGCGAATGACAGTTAAAATATTCAAATTTGCGTCAACTTCTTCTAAAGCACATTCTTTTGATGCTTTTTAGGAAAGGGGGCTTGTTTTTGGGACAGGGAGGGTTGAGGAGAGGAGATTTGCAGCAATGGTGAACGAGAGGCTGCATCGCCTTGACCGTACGCCAGAGAGCGGTCACGACACACAAACGTTGTCTGGATTTCGATCAAATCGCTGTACCCCAATTTGGCACGCATCCGTGGTGCGTATTCCTGACGTCAAATGTGCTGCACTTGGGTAGTGGCTTTCGTCAACTATGACTCAGTTACACGACCCGGTGCTATTTTGGATGCTTGTTATATTATGTTTACATGACCCATTTCCCTTTTTTACAAATCAGTCTAGTTGACCCTAGTTCCCTGGATATTGGAAACCGGATATTTCAAGGATACATCAGCAGATTCGTTTGAACCAAGCCATACCGTTTATAAAAAATAAATGATGAATGAATAATTTGGGGCTGCTCTTGCCACCCCAAAATCTTTCATCTCAACCATCCCTCACTTTTGTTCTCATGCGTTGTTCATGCAACAGAAGCAATGTTAATGCTTCTATATAATAGTCTCTCTCTCTCTCTCTCTCTCTCTCTCTCTCTCTCTCTCTCTCTCTCTCTCTCTCTCTCTCTCTCTCTCTCTCCCTCGACACTACAAAGTAATAAATCATAAACATAACTTTATGTATCACCTCTGTTCTCTCTGTACTCATGGGCTTCTCTCTCGCTCTCTCTCTCCCCCCTCCCTTTTTGTTCCCTATACTTTCTTCCTGTCTTCCGTAATTTCTGCCTATCCCTCCCAATTTTTTCTTGCTGCTTTCTGCTTTATCTTATTTTCATTTTTTGCACAATGGCCCACACTTTGCTACTGACCTCGCAAAGGCCAATGCTAAGTGTGTGTGTTCGGTCTCAGCTTTTCCTGTGGCTCTGGGTCCCTTCCCTATGGCAAGGCAGGGCCTCTGGAACACACACACACACACACACACACACACACACACACACACACACACACACACACACAGATATAATATCTTTGTTTGTTTTTCACAGAAGTGCAAGAATGCATGGGCATTCTATGTGTGTGTGTGTGTGTGTGTGTGTGTGTGTTCGTCGAGGACCCCCTTCTATAGGGTCACAGCGGCGGAGTCGTTGGAATCCAAGATGGAGGAGGAGTGCTTCGCGGTAGGGCGCTTTCTTCCTGTCAACTGACTCTCTCACTTCCTGTATACGTCTGCACTTCCTGGGTCTGAAGGCCTCGCAGAAGAAGTGGCCGTGGCTCGCGTGAGTGATGTCACACGTAATTCACAATTCACGTCACTCATTTGCCAGTGGGATAGGTTTTACTCTGGTGAACTATGGGAACGGGATCGGTCAGACAATTAGACTTGACTTAACCTCAGCTGAACTGCTTAATAGTCTTGTAATGGATTGACACAGGTTCCCAGCAGGGTTCTGGTTTCAAGGCTAAAGGCCAAAAGTACTGCCCAAAGTTATAAATAATTATATTTTAAGTTGTTGACCACACTGGGCGATTAGTAAGGGCATTTCGAATGTTCCCTTTTGTGGTTCATATTTAATGTTCATCGGACAGAAAAACGATACGGTATAAATCGTGGTTCATGAGGCAATTACCTCGTAAAAAAAAAAAAAAATCACAGAAGGTGGATCTGTTTTTTTTATTAAAGGGTGAAATTTCCCTTTAATAAAAATAAATGTTCTGACTCAAGCGACCCCCACCTTCCCCCGAAAGAAAAGAAGCCTTCGGTGTGCCGGTGTAAGTGCCGGCGCAGGTGAAAAGTCTTGCTCTGTGTTGTCTACAGCCCAGCAGATATGTAGAAGAAAACACGACCAAACAGGGAGAGGCGAGACGGGTGTAACAGACAAGAACACAGGAATATGTTGTTGCCTAGAAACTAAAATGACGAATGGGACCACGGGAGAAACAAAGAGTAGTAACGGTGGCTGGGGGGGGGGGGGGGGGGGGCGGGGGGGGGGGGGAGTGCTAAAGGTGATGATAGCAGACTCCATATGGGGCCCAAAGTGGGGTAGGGGGATGGGGCATAGGGACATGCCAGGTAATGGCTTCCAGACATAAACACACACATGTGCATGGGTATATGTGTGTGTCATTGAGAATGTGTGTGAATACGGGCATGTCTATGTGTGTGAGTGCGTGTGTGTGTGTGTCTCGACTTGCATGTGTGTAAACCTAAGTGCAGGGGGGGAGGGGGGGGTTAATGTATGCTTTCAATCAATTCTCCAGTGGGGGGAATCAGATCCCTGCAGTGTGGATGTGGACCCCCAAGTGCCCGCCACCCCCACACACACACACACACACACACACACACACACACACACACACACACACGCACACATAAACAGCACAGCACACACTAAAACATTTACAGATTAAGTGTACAATTGCTGCAAATGTATTCCTTGGCCCCCTCTCTCTGTTTGCATGAGGCTCGGCTAAAGGCATACACATTACATCACCTTCCTGTGCCGCCCATATAGGACCACACTGAAAGATACTGGAAAAACAACACACTGCACTTTTATAAGAATAAAGGTTTAACGCTTTTTTTTGCAAATTTGCAAGACTTTGATAGAAGGAGGAAGGTGCTTATTTACTGTGTGTGTGTGCGTTAAATGTAATGTCATTGGTGATATGTGTTTTGGGGATTGAACCAGGAGCTGATATGTGTTTGTGGGGCTTTCTTGGAACAGGGAAGAAGAGAGGAAGAGAGGAAGGGGTGAGGTGGGAAAAGCAAGAGAGCTTCTGAGTGTGTGTGTGTGTGTGTGTGTGTGTGTGTGTGTGTGTGTGTGTGTGTGTGTGTGTGTGTGTGTGTGTGTGTGTGTGCGTGTGTGTGTGTGTGTGTGTGTGTGTGTGTGTGTGTGTATGCGTGTGTGTGTGTGTGTGTGTGTGTGTGTGTGTGTGTGTGTATGCGTGTGTGTGTGTGTGTGTGTGTGTGTGTGTGTGTGTGTGTGTGTGTGTGTGTGTGTGTGTGTGTGTGTGTGTGTGGTGCGTGCGTGGCGTGTGTGTGTGTGTGTGTGTGTGTGTATGCGTGTGTGTGTGTGTGTGTGGTGTGTGTGTGTGTGCGTGTGTGTGTGTGTGTGTGTGTGTGTGTGTGTGTGTGTGGTGTGTGTGTGTGTGTGTGTGTGTGTGTGTGTGTGTGTGAGAGAGAGAGAGAGTGCTACAAGACGACCGGGGCACCCCACCTCTCCAATAACACTCAATCCTAGACATGGTGAGGTAACCCCCCCCAGTAGGCCCACTCCCCCTCCCGCCTTATGTGCTGTCACACTCCTCCAACTCTCATTTTCATGTGTGTGTGTTCGTGTTCTCTCACTCTCTCTCTCTCTCTCTCTCTCTCTCTCTCTCTCTCTCTCTCTCTCGCTCACTCTCTCTCTCCACTCTCTCTCTCTCTCTCTCTCTTCTCTCTCTCTCTCTCTCTCTCTGCTCTCTCTCTCTCTCTCTCTCTCTCTCTCTCTCTCTCTCTCTCTCTCTCTCTCTCTCTCCACTCACTCTCTCTCTCTCTCTCTCTCTCTCTCTCTCTCTGCTCTCTCTCTCTCTCTCTCTCTCGCTCACTCTCTCTCTCTCCACTCACTCACTCTCTCTCTCTCTCTCTCTCTCACTCTCTCTCTCTCTCTCTGCTCTCTCTCTCTCTCTCTCTCTCTCTCTCTCCCTCTGCTCTCTCTCTCTCTCTCTCTCTCGCTCACTCTCTCTCTCTCCACTCACTCACTCTCTCTCTCTCTCTCTCTC
>NC_082398.1:4225239-4252938 GCF_031168955.1 Gadus macrocephalus | reverse complement strand
CTTGAACAGTACATAAAAAACGATTTAAACCAAATAGAACCAACTGGCCATACTTTGACCTTTGACCTCCCCTCCACCTCCCCCTATAGAGGAGCTGATAGCGAAGCCCGAAGTGCGCGGCGTGCGCTTCCTCTTCCTGGTCGGGGGGTTCGCCGAGTCGCCCATGCTGCAGCGGGCGGTCCAGAATGCACTGGGGCGCGCCTGCCGCATCATCATCCCCCAGGACGTGGGCCTGACCATCCTGAAGGGCGCCGTGCTCTTCGGACTCGACCCCACCGTGGTGAGGGAACCGTCTTACCGTAGTGTCGGAACCCTCCAGAAAATGTACAACATAGGTGACATATTATACCACCAGGTGTGAGTGTGGTTCGATGCTACAATCAGTTTTGAAGATCTGCCCCTTCTGACGTCACAAGTGGGCGTGCCCACTGGGTAGGTTGGTTGGACACGCCCACTTGTGATGTCAGAAGAGGCCGATTTTCTAAGCGCCTTGTAACGGCTAATCACACTCACACCTGGTGGTACAACGTGTCACCTTTAACGTGTAGCATCGATGTTTATTTTACGAAGTTGACCTCAAAGCTGTTCCTCAAAGATGGCGTATTATTGCTGAGACCACACAAAATCCGAAATGTCAGAACTTTCCGATAAAATTGGCAGTTAGCACCGAGAGCCACTGCCACTTCAGAATCATCATTAACCCCGAGGGGATATGTACCGTGAATCTTTTGATGCTCATGATTTGCTATACTGCCTCCTGTCCCGCCAATAACGCCCCCCCCCCCCCCCAATCAGGTGCGCGTGCGCCGCTGCCCGCTCAGCTACGGCGTGGGCGTGCTGAACCGCTTCGTGGACGGGCGCCACCCCCGCCACAAGCTGCTGGTGAAGGACGGCCGCGAGTGGTGCACGGACGTGCTGGACCGCTTCGTGGCGGTGGACCAGTCGGTGGCGCTGGGCGAGGTGGTGGGGCGGAGCTACACGCCGGCGCGCGCCGGCCAGCGCAAGATCATCATCAACGTCTACTGCAGCGCCGCCGACGACGTCACCTACATCTCCGACGCCGGCGTGAGGAAGTGCGGCACGATCACCCTCGACCTCCCGGAGGCCCCCGCCCCGCCGCCGCCCGGAGCCGCGGGGGGCGCCGTGGCGGGGGCGGGGCTGGGGGCGGGGCTTGGGGCGGCGGGCGGCGGCGGCGGCGGCGGCGGAGAGGCGGGAGATCCGGGCCACCATGCAGTTCGGGGACACGGAGATCAAGGTGACGGCGGTGGACGTGATGTCGCGCCGCTCCGTCAGAGCCTCCATAGACTTCCTGTCCAACTGAGGAGCGGCGGGAAGTGGGGAGTTTCCGAAGCAACAGGAAGAGGAGGATCTGAGCAACGAGGACTGGGGCGAGACGCTCACTTGTGCGGCCGGCGTTTCCAGCGGTATCGACGTCTGACGTCGTGCTCGACTGAGGACGCCGAACAAGCATGCCCGCTCCGTCTTGGTGAGCAGGATGTTATACAGTAGAAAAAAAAACGAGGGGGAAAGCTTCACTCCCATTGCCGTTTTCACTAGGTTGCAATGAATGGGAGATGAATTATAATACGGTCGTCTGTGAATCAGATCTTTGCAGGGGCCAGGGGGGAAGCTGTTTGAATAAAAGGAAGGAAGCCAGGCAGAGGGAATACGTTACACGATTGCCCCTTAAGGAGGATGTGTTTGGAGTATAGCACGTTACTAAAACGTTTGATGTGGAAACCTAGAACAGTCCAGTTCATTTACATAACCAGCCCCATTCCCAGGCCAGATGATGTGTGTTTAGGACCCCCAAAGAAATGACATGTGTTATTTTTGAGGGCACAGCAACAAAGAGAACCTTCTGAAGGGAACTCTCTTTAATAGGTTGTCTCTGTGTTTGTTTGTCCGATGCTGAATAGGTTCCAAGCTTGACTGTACACAGGCTCCTAGTAGACATACGAGTCAACTTGAATAGTGTGTAACAGCCAATTGAACCTAGGTAGATTCGACGTCTACATGAAAGTGTCTTGAGACCCCCTGTGCAAATTGGCAGCTCCTTGTTTGAGAAAGAAAGACTGTAAATAAACAAAGCATAAGCATACACTTTATGAATGTAAAACATGTTTAAATAGCCTCCAGGTTTCCAGTAAGGTTGGTCCAGAGTAAGGTTCACCGCAAAATAACCCAAATCACAAGTTCTTCATCATCTAAATAATAAGTATTTTTATACATTTCTGTATCAATACCTCATCTCAAACTACAAATAATTCTCGATTGACTATTTGAAATGATTGTTTAACAGCATTTCACACTCAGATGTGTCATTTTACACATATTCTTTCCTCTTTATCCTAGCAATGTTTTAATATGATGCCACCTAGTGGTCAAGGAACCGAAGCACCAGCTGACAAGCTATTTCGCTGGAACTGTTTCTGTATTTCTCAGTGGCTGGCTCAGTATATATAAATATAAATTACTGTTTTTTAGTAATGGAAATATTTGTATGCAAATTAATGTTTGTATAATCCTATCAAATGAAATGACCACGGCTTGTAGGCATGCATGCATATATATATTTTAAAATCTGGTTTATATTTTTTAATAAATGTTTATTGTTGGCTCTGTGACCCACTTGGAACACTTATGGGTCCTGACCAACAGATTGAAAACCACTGAGCTATAGTTTGAAGGTATGCATCACCAAAATACAATGTATTATTGTATTAAAAGCTTTTCATAATTAGACTAAATTGATTGTGATTCAGCGTTTCAATAGATTGAACAAATGAACCTATAGACAACTTTGTGCTTAACAAAGAATCTGGCTTTTTTAAATGTGTTGATGACCGCATCCTCAACAGTGGGTCAACATTGTTCCTTGAAGCCTGGCTTGAGTTGGGTGAGGGTCCATCAACCAAGAGACCTTTCTTAAGGAGCCTCTTAAAGATTTTTGATCATTTTAGTTTTTTAACCAATTCAGATTTTTCTGGGCCTCTGATTGGTTGAAACACTGTTCAAAAGGGTGGGCTGCTTGAATTAACAGACTTTTACTTTGTTGATATTGCATCACATCAGATTCATGTAATAAATATACATAGGCCTAGATCCTTATAGTGAAATAATCATCACACAAACTTCTCCTATGCACGTTATCTTTTTGTATTCAATTATATCCATTCAAGTCATTTGACCAAGTCATTTTAATTGGGTAAACCCATTTGTACAAGGCATAGAAGCATTTGCATGTCCCTATATAGTATTTAGGCCTTAACTCTCACGTCTAGAACCCCCCCCCCCCCCCCCCCCCCACCAGCAATGCCTTTCTAGCATCTGAGTTCAATTTGAAAGTATGTTTTCTACATTGAAATATAGCTTTGCTTTACAAAGTGCTAAATAAACTTTGCTAAATAGACATTTCGGCCGACAAATAGATGAATAGACCATGTGACCATCTCTTCCCCTCTCTGCCTGTCGCCCACCTGACCTCATGGCTTGGCCAATAGGCAGAGAGAGGCGGGATCATCAGTTTACTTGGCGCGCCTGTGGTAAAGTCTGTCTATGTTCTGCTTGTTATCATTCTCTCTCTCAGGCGCTCCTCTGTTGGGTTGTGCTGCTGTTTGTTCTGGGTTATCTCCATTCAGGACTGTGGGTAGTTTGGCTTCACCTCAACATCCATACGCCATCAACTCCGCACACACACACACACACACACACACACACACACACACACACACACACACACACACACACACACACACACACACACACACACACACACACACACACACACACACACACATTGCTTCGCCTCTGATGACCCACATCCATTCATCAACGTTATTGGTTTTGTTTTGGTTCTTTTGAGGACATTTGAGAATGACAATAAATATCAGTTGAACGCTGTTTCTGTTGGAACTCCCCTTTTTGGTCACGTTCCTGAGCTGGTCGTAAAACAGAACTAGATAGATAATAAATAGTTGGACAGCTGGAAAGATACTCAGATAGGCCTACATAAATTGACATCTATACTCCCGATAAATAGATAGATGCATAGACAAAGGGCTTGATTGATACACAGACGATTAATCACATCGATTGATAATTAAATCGACCATGCCAACACAATGTGGTTAAAATAACATCGTTTGCACCTTGGATAAAGAGGCATTCAAAAAATGTATCAAAATAATTTAGTGCAGCATAACTAGGGAATAGAAGCAGTGCCTATCTATGCCCAGATGGGGGCGGTGGAGTACCATATTAGCACAGTACGACCGCCCAGGTTCCGTAGTAGTATCGTTATATTTGTCAAAATGAGAAAAATACATCAACACACTTTTTTTATATGTACATATATGCACAAATATGCCAATGTCTTGTTCTTACAGCGCAATATGTCTTCATAAACATGACTATTTTAGGTAAAGAAACGACTTCCGGCAGACAGACACTTGCGACCGGAAAAGGCGGGTACCCAGCTCTTTTCGAAAAGCATTGTGGGATTGGAAGCCGGGGAAAGCTTCTCGAAGGAACTGCAAAGATGATGGTGAGTGACTTAGCATTCATGCCCTGATTGCCAAATAAAAATCTGCATGCATCCTGCCCCTAATCATACATCGTACTTAACCGGATCGCATATCTATCTCATGCCAACTGTCGAGCTTCGTTTGTCGTCAATATTTTTGTGAAAATTGGATAGATGAGATAGAAAAAGGACACTGATGCTAGGTAGCTGCGTAGCATCCCCCTGTGTCAATGGGCGTATACTTTTGGGTCCACAATGAAGGGACCGGCTAGCATGCAACCATTGTTCCTAAGAGGATTAAATACAAACTTTTTCAATGTCGTATCGATAAATATTGCTGGTTTGAGACCTCCGTCTAATACAGAAAGCAGAAGTAGCGATCAGTCCACTATGATCTCCATGTAAACACAAAACTAGGGTCTGGTTATGATGCTGTCATGTTAATAACCGCCGTCCAATTAACGTGTTCAAATTTGAATATATTACTTGACAGTAACCACTTCTCGGAATGATGATTAACTTGGTCAACCCGTGGTCAGTATTAAGGAGAAATAACCTCAAGTACAAGACAAAGCGATGCCGCACCAGTGTGCATCAGTTCCGCAATGAATGACGTCTCGTCTGTTCGCCCTGGATTTAAATTATCGACTTTAAATCCTGTCTTTCCCTAATTGTCCATCTCTCCACCTTGCTCCCTCAGCATAATACACCAGTTATCCTGTTGAAGGAGGGGACCGACACCTCCCAAGGTGTCCCCCAGCTCGTCAGCAACATCAATGCCTGCCAGGTCAGTCGTCCTAGTCTATTCATATTCTCAAGTTTTACATATTATGCAGTATTGTATCGTTTAAGGGTTCTGTGTAACTTTGCATGTAACCTGATGAAGGCCCTCTTTGAACTAAATCACTTGAATGACTTCTGTTTTTAATTGTATTCTTCTGTTGTCCCGTGACACCTGTCTTGTGACCATGGTGTGAGATAGGTCATTGCAGAGGCTGTGAGGACCACCTTGGGACCCAGGGGGATGGACAAGCTGATGGTCGATGGCAGAGGTGAGCAGAGAATAGGGCTTTGACTTTTGCCCAAAAATAATATTCAAAGTTTGTTTGTTTATTAATATTCGAATATTTATTAATAATATTTTGACCATTAAATGCCTTCAGTAAGACCTGGTTTGGGCTTGATTTGTTTACCGGCGTTGCTATGGTTACCGGTCTTTCGTGTTCCAACGGTTTATTAGGTTTCTAATAAATAGTGGTCTAATCGATACTTCAGACACTGCCTCTTCCGTGGTCATTACAATGTTATGAATAGACTGCGTCGGGTTCTCCGACGTCTCTCCCTCTTGGCCTGCCCATAACGGGTTCGAATATTAAGGGCTGCGTAATATTCGTTCCAATTTTGTTTTATTTTTTGGTATTCGAATTATATTCGAATAACGAAGTTCGGAGTCAAAGCCCTAGCAGAGAACAATAATTCCAAACAGTCTGCACCAAATACCCATCCCCAAACACTTAATCACTTTATTATGTTTTTTTTATCATTTATAGTGGACATATTTTAACTTGCTGGATTTGCATAATGAGTCTGTGTGTTCATTAAAAGCAATTCATATGGAAGGAGTTTTTCAAAATCCCTTGCCTTGTATATTTACTATACACTGCTAACTCCACGCGGCAGGGTTGATCAAACTGCAGACTCACGGAGAGAGGATCTGTGTTGGTAACGATTGTGTGTGTGATCTGTGATCATTTCTAAAGGTAAGGCCACCATCTCCAACGACGGTGCCACCATCCTGAAGCTCCTGGACGTGGTCCACCCAGCCGCCAAGACCCTGGTGGACATCGCCCGCTCCCAGGATGCTGAGGTGAGGGGGGCTGGCGGACGGTCTCGGACCAGGGCGTGGCAGCGTCCTGAGAGACTCTGGTCCTCAGATGCTAAAGAGATGCTTCAGGGTTTTATCTGAATCAGCTGCCCTGTACCTGATGAGCTGACAAGGCAATTAAGCGGTCTATCAGCCATATTTCTGTTGTAAACTAATAACACGATTATAAGATGTTATAACGAATAGGCATCCAGCTTAATTTGAAGTGCAGAGAACTTCAATCCCATGCTTACTTTCTTTGGAGATCCCGCGGTCTGTTTGAAATGTTCCAGAGGCTTCGTATCTAGGATAGGGCTTTGACTCCGAACTTCGTTATTCGAATATCAAAAAATAAATCAAAATTCGATCAAATATCGGGCAGCCCTTAATATTCGAACCGGTTATGGCAGGCCAAGAGGGGAAGCCGTCATAGAACCCAACTTAGTCCATTCATAATATTGTAATGACCACGGAAGAGGCAGTGAATGCAGTATTGATTAGACAGCGATTTATTAGAACCCTAATAAACAGCAAGACCGGTAACCATAGCAACGCGGTAAACAAACCTTGCGAAGCCCAATCCAGGTCTTACTGAAGGCATTTAATGGTCAAAATATTATTAATAAATATTCAAATATTAATAAACAAACAAACTTCGAATATGATTTTTGGGCAAAAGTGAAAGCCCTAATCTAGGATAACTCTTGTGACGGTGAAGCCCTCAACAGGAAATGACTCCGCCGCCATGATCCTGGTCTGACCTCCCGGCCTCTTCCTTACCTTGACCCTCCAGGTGGGCGACGGCACCACCTCCGTCACCCTGCTGGCCGCCGAGTTCCTGAGGCAGCTGAAGCCGTACGTGGAGGAGGGCCTCCACCCGCAGACCATCATCCGCGCGTTCCGCACCGCCACGCACCTCGCCGTCAAGAAGATCAACGAGATCTCCGTCCCCGTCAAGAAGGGCGACAAAAAGTGAGCGCTTTCATTTTGAAAGGTTGTTGTGATATACTCTCTGTGTGCTGGGCGTCTGGTGCAATGCGTTCGTTTGAAAACCTTCGGGCACCAAGGGGTGCATGCTTTTATTACCGATTCACAACATCTTTGTATCGTTCCCTTCCGAGAACCAATCCGATATCCCATTGATACTTTGATGTGAATACAAGATGTCAGCCTTTTGTGCCACATAACCTTAGTTGAGTCAGGTCTAGTGAAGACAAGGACAATAGTATAATCAGTGTCAGCTGAATAGCGGCTATGATTTAGCACTGAAAGGAAAGTTGGGTGAGGAAGAATAACTCGTATCAGAGCTGTGCATGGACTCCTGCCACAGTGCATTGTCAGATCAGCCTGATCCTGTTATCCTGTATTGGACCGGTGTGTCCCTCATTGCGTGAAGCATTAACCCTTTCACTGAAGAGGGGACGGAGATCTGGTGATGTCCAACATGGATGCTCTGACGTTGATGCTTTTACCTCTCGGTAAACCTTTTTAAAGTGCAGTACCATTGGGAGACTAACGTTTCCTTCTGTCCACCAGGGAGATGAGGGAGCTGCTGGTGAAGTGCGCCTCCACGGCGCTCAACTCCAAGCTGATCGCCGGCCAGAAGGGCTTCTTCTCGGAGATGGTGGTTGACGCCGTCATGTCCCTGGACGAGCTGCTGCCCCTCAAGATGATCGGCATGAAGAAGGTTCAGGGAGGAGCTCTGGAGGTCCGTAACACAGCTCTGTCCTCTTCCTCCTTTATGTTCACGGCTCACAATGAGGGTCCGTCTGGCCTCGGCCGGGCGGCCATGTTTTGCCAAATATGGTCGCGGCCTTGCATTGGTCCAAAAACCTCAGCCAATCAGAGTGGCACTCTACACAACTCTTGTCGGTTGGAAGGAACAACAACATTCTGGTCATCTTAAACCTTATTCTGTCTTCCGGGGATTCAAAGAAAGCTTTGAATGCTGCTCTTTCCTTGGGCGACCCCATTCTTTTTTATTATTCATTGGGTAGACCGTAGTTCTCCTTATTGGTTATGGACTCAAAGTCCCTCCTTGAAGGCTCATCGGTCCTAGCATTTCGCAGAGAGAAACTGAACATGAACTCAGAGATCGGGACGCTCTCCAGAGGCTCATTAAGGATAGCCTGGAGTGGTCTCAGACATAAGTGCTGCCTATAAGTGACTCGCACTAATGGGTGATTAGCTTGAATTTGTCGGTTGTAATTTATTGCACGTGTATAGGCAGCAGAAACAACAGAACGAGGGACTCGATTTAAAGATGTAATGTCCAACCGAAAAATGTCAACGGTTAACTGTGATTATCCCTAAGACGTTGACGATGTTTAAGAAGGTGATTTGTGACGGTGGGTTGTCCGTGACGCGCTACAGGAGTCCCAGCTGGTGGACGGCGTGGCCTTCAAGAAGACCTTCTCCTACGCCGGCTTCGAGATGCAGCCCAAGCGCTACGACAACCCCAAGATCGCCCTGCTCAACGTGGAGCTGGAGCTCAAGGCCGAGAAGGAGAACGCAGAGATCCGCGTCAACTCTGTCGAGGTACGTCCCCCCCCCCCCGCCACAGTGAGCCAGGCCACACAGTGAGCCAGGACCCGGACATAGCCGGCTGAAGCTAGCCCGGGGGCGAGGATGAGCCACGGTACACCATGGATGTTCTAGTGTAGGGTTGGAGTTTAGGGCTTTGACTGCCATACTAGTCTAGTCAGCGTCTTTTGTTGATGTTTCCCCGGGGGGGTCACTTGTTCAACAGCAATGCACTCGTTTAGCTGCCCCCCCCCCCACCTCCCCCCCCTTATAGGACTCTTTCTGACAGCCGCCATCTTGGTTCTGAGCAGCGTGTGATCGGTCTCCCCCAGGAATAGCAGGCCGCTAGGGGAATGATGCTAGTGGTTCCGGTCCATTAAGAGCCCTCCTTGTCATCCCTCCCCCAGGAATACCAGGCCATCGTGGACGCCGAGTGGAACATCCTGTACGACAAGCTGGATAAGATCTGCAAGTCCGGGGCCAAGGTGGTGCTGTCCAAGCTGCCCATCGGAGACGTGGCCACGCAGTACTTCGCCGACAGAGACCTGTTCTGCGCCGGGCGCGTGCAGGAGGAGGACCTCAAGAGGACCATGATGGTGAGGACGGACCTGTTCTCATCACTCCCTCTTCCTCCTGGGTTCTCGTCACCCTCCTCTTCCTCCTGGTTCTCATCACTCCCTCCTCTTCCTCCTGGGTTCTCATCTCTTCCTCCTGGTTCTCATCACCCTCCTCTTCCTCCTGGTTCTCATCACCCTCCTCTTCCTCCTGGGTTCTCATCACACCCTCCTGGTTCTCATCACACCCTCCTCTTCCTCCTGGTTCTCATCACTTCCTCCTGGTTCTCACCCCTCCCTCCTCTTCCTCCTCGGTTCTCATCACTCCATCCTCTTCCTCCTGGTTCTCATCAGCCTCCCCTTCCTCCTCTGTTCTCACCCCTCCCTCCTCTTCCTCCAGGCCTGCGGTGGGTCCATCCAGACCTCCGTGGGGTCCATGACAGACAACGTCCTGGGCCAGTGTGAGCTGTTCGAGGAGGTCCAGGTGGGAGGAGAGAGGTAGGACCCCCCCCCCCACAAACACACACGCACATGCTCCACCTAGAACAACCCTGAACCAGAGAGGGCGCGAGCATGAGCCTCCATGTGGTGACCCCCCCCCCCCCCCCCTCCCGTCTCTCTCCTCACCTGTGCAGGTATAACTTCTTCAAGGGCTGCCCCAAGGCCAAGACGTGCACCATCCTGCTGCGCGGCGGCGCCGAGCAGTTCATGGAGGAGACGGACCGCTCCCTCCACGACGCCATCATGATCGTGAGGCGCGCCATCAAGGTCGGTGGAGGCCACGCGCAGCAGGGGGGGCTCTGGGTGCATTCAGTCCACTGTGATGCTTAGCATACAGTAGGGCTGGGCAATAATTAGATTACGATTATTAATCGCGATAAAACTCACGACGATACGCATTAGACATAAATGCTCGATATTAAAAAAAATAAAGAGATTTTTTTTATTTTTTTTATTTACATTATTTTCAATAGGTTACAAGGCAAGCTACCTTATATTCTGTTGGAAGCAGATAAAACACGTTTGTGAAGTTAAATGTTTATATTTAAATGTTCCCTTATCACAAATATGGTTATAAACAAAAAAGTATGGTTTAACTAATGAACACTCTAGTTTCTTCAGGCTGCAGCAGTATCCAATCATATATCGTGATTAATATCGATCAATATCAAAAAAATAATCGTGATAATATTTTTTTGCAACATCGCCCAGCCCTAGCATACAGTACTTTAGCGTGCTCAGTGGTCCGGGGGTTTAGTCAGCAAGCGCGTTCGGTTCAGTGATGAGTTGAATGAAATGATCCACGAAGTACAGGGCAGTAATGCAAGAATATACCTAATATGGGTCTACGTACACAAGATGAGTAATGGTGATGCATACGCTATAAAGAACATACTGAGCTGCTTCTACCGTATGTTTGGGAAGGTTAGTGGAGAGAAAGTTCCGACTTCCAGGCGAAAGGTTCCGGGTTCGAGTCCCAGTGCCCACCGTCCTACCTGTGGACATCCCACGAGCGTCTCCCTGACCTCACCTCGGCCTCCCCCCCTCTCTCTCTTGCGTGCGTACAGAACGACTCCATCGTGGCGGGCGGCGGCGCCATCGAGATGGAGCTGTCCAAGTACCTGCGGGACTACTCCCGCACCATCCCGGGCAAGCAGCAGCTGCTGATCGGCGCCTACGCCAAGGCCCTGGAGATCATCCCCCGGCAGCTGTGCGACAACGCCGGCTTCGACGCCACCAACATCCTCAACAAGCTGCGCGCCAAGCACGCACAGGTGGGCGCGCACACACACACGGACACACACACGGACACACACACGGACACACACGGACACACACACGGACACACACACACACACGGAGACACGGACACACACACGGACACACACGGACACACACACGGACACACACGGACACACACACGGACACACACGGACACACACGGACGGACACACACGGACGGACGGACACACACACGGACGGACACACACACACGGACGGACACACACACACACGGACGGACACACACACACGGACGGACACACACACACGGACACACACACACACGGACACACACACACACGGACACACACACACACGGACACACACACACACGGACACACACACACGGACACACACACACGGACACACACACGGACACACGCGCGCATCATAGGCCGTTATGGCTCAGACTTATGGCTCAGACTTATGGCACGTCTCTCGCCAACTCTTGGCTCCCCTGAGCCCGTCTGCACGGCTCTTTGAAGCCAAAGAATGATTTAAAGGGAGATTGAAGGGGTATTTGTAGCCTTAACGTGATGAGAGGTGCTCTTGACTCGGTTTAACTCTGCCGTCTTATCTGTCTCTTCTCGCCGCCTTCCTTCCTCTGTTCCTCTCTCCCTCCCTCCTTCCATCTCGCTGTCTTCCTCCGTCCCCGTCTCCCTCTCTCGCCTCCCCCTCCGCAGGGCGGCATGTGGTACGGCGTGGACATCAACAACGAGGACATCGCCGACAACTACGTGGCGTGCGTGTGGGAGCCCTCCATCGTGCGCATCAACGCCCTCACCGCCGCCTCCGAGGCCGCCTGCCTCATCCTGTCCGTGGACGAGACCATCAAGAACCCCCGCAGCAGCATGGACGGACCCCCGGGGGGCGGCCGGGGGCGGGGCCGCGGCCGGCCCCACGCCCACTAGGCGGCGCCGGGACCACCACCACCACGACGACGAGGAGGAGGAGGAAGAGCCGGAGCTTTGGGATCACATACACGCGCGATGGTTAAGATAATTGCAGGTCCGAGTGTTCCCACAAGGGGGCGACAGGTGACCTTTAAACTAGCGGTTGCATTTACGACTAGTAAATACCATTACAGAAGGATAACCAACCGGTGGTTCGGATTTCAACCATTTTGTTACTTTTGGTCCAATTTCCCCCAGTGCGCGTGGCCGTTTGTGTTGCAGAAGTGTGTGTGGATATAAATGTCATCGGTCACTGTACTTGTTTTTTATGTTTTGGCTTGGACGTTTCCTCCATAACTTGTCATGACACCTATTCTCTTGCAGTGATTGTCGCCCAAACGCACTCCTTTCCCCCAGAATTGACCCCACACACGGTGTTTATCCTAACTTGTTCCAGTAAGGGGGGGGGGGGGCCTCAAATAAGAAACCGGTTTGGTAACATGTAGAAAAGCACTGATTGGTTGAGTAGTTCTGAAGCATTTCTTATTGGTCGGGCTGTGTGAAACTATTTATTGGACCACTCTTAACAATAAAATCCACAGCTTAAAGCATCTGTCTGTTTCTATTTGTTGAAATGTTTCCTTGGCGGTTTTAATGGATGTCTGATTGGCGAACAAGAACACCTTATTGGAATATCGAAATATGTTATCAAATTTCAAGATAATCTGATAACATTGCTGTTTATATTTTCCATGAACTCTTTTTTACAAACGGCCAAGAAAGATTATCTTGGCAACATTAAAAGGATGAGCTTAGCAGCTGAGGGATTTATTCTAATCAACTAATATGCAAATGTTACTGTTAAATAATTTGTGTAAATGCACTGGAGAATTCAGATGACTTGGCAGTTAACAATATGGTGTAATGTTTTCGACTGCGTCAGACGGAAATCACTAACACAATAGTACAGATAAATGTAAATATACCAATTATCGTGAATCCTAAAGCGTGTATAACATTAAGATGCATACTGTTCTTAAACGCATGCGCGCCCCGATGCGTGTATTTGATTGGCTTGTGCATAGAGGTGCGCTTGATTTGGCTCCCTGCATGTCCTGTATCCGTCTTCGGTGTTTCCTCAATATAAAACCTCTCCTCGGGGAGCACTCGCTACACAAAACATGCGCTCCTCTGCATCATGCTTCCCCTGACGCGGGGTTTTAGAACTTGTGTACATCGGTGGCGGGAAATGATTCGAAGAAAGCGAGAGACTGGATATAGAGTCGAATTAGTATTTGTGACCCTCATTTGAGACCGACATTTGTTCTTAAATATTCAGCGATATTGTTCGAATTCTACCGCCTGTGCAGGAAGGGCGACGAATCATGGACGACTTCGGAGTTTATGCCGTTATAGGACTCGACAATCCTCCTCAAAGGCTTCTCTGGTAAGACTTATTTCGTAAAGCACGTCCTAACGAGACTGCAACGACTGGTATATCAAAATGCCCTTCTTGCTATTAAAGCAAATATTGATATGACTTAAGCCAAGGGATATATTGCTACACGTTGCTGTCGTTGCACACAAACTAGTATTTGCGCGGTCAGCCGTAACGTTGCACGCTTTCAGGGCATTCACTTTGTTTCTTATCGCATTTGATTTAATTTAACGAATTCCGTGTAAGCGTATTTTGACGCGTTTCGTCTTCCCTTGTCAAGCCTTTTCTATAAATATGTATGTTGTATATTCTTGCGTAATTTCAGCCCCCAAGGAACTTGTCGAACGTCGCTTGCCGTACCTCCAAGCGCCCGCCAGGTGGTGCTGTTCACAAATGGACCCTGGGGAGAGCGGGTCTGCGTCAATGCAGAACTTAATGATGCTGACAGGATGCCAATTACAATAGGAAAACTGACTCCCTATAACAAGTACGATTTTTTTGGTTTTTAATTACATTTGGTTGCCATTTGTTTTCTTTAATGTAGGAATGTAATTAACACGTCATAAAAGGGAGCTTTTATGATCTGTGTAACTTTCATAGCATAACATTGTGATAATGTTCGCTGTGACTGTTAAAGGACGTTTTTTGTTGTCTAGATGTCTGTCCTGGGAGCAGTGGGAAGAGGAGGCATGGACAGACGAGGTGACCCTCAGCATCACGTTGGAGGGAGGAAACCTGGTAATATATAATAATACGATATAAATGCATGTCATATGGGGATGATGTTAAAAACCTGGTCATATTTAATGAAACATGAATGTATATCTGAAGACGTTATCCACCTGGTTATTTAGAAATAACATCATATGAACGTATGTAATATGGAGACGTTTATCATAAGCTCATTTGTTAAGATAACAGAAAGGCCTCTTGCGCCATCATCACTTTATTCAACATTATGTCATTTTATGATGGGGAAAATAAACAAAGCCCTTCGCTTTGAGTCATTCATTTGGTGTATGGAGAACATTACCAAACATTTAGACCGTTTCAAATATGGCTTTGATGCAGAGGACGTTAGGTTAGTGTTGAAAGGGAGTGACAACAACATGACCTTTATTTGAAGCAGTTGGATGGCTTTTATCACAAGGAATATACATAATTAAACCTGATGTCTGCAGGGAAAAGGCGACATGAAGTTTACAGTTAAAGCAATGTGTCAGTGGCCAGTTGGCCATCAGTCTCCATGAACTTTGAACCTTGAACTTTGAGGGATTTTGAAGACTTATTCAGGCCAGTATCAAATGTCCTTTTGTATTTACAGGTGAAAGCAGTTATCTCTGAGCCAAAAATCACCGTGGCCATTAAAGAATACACTCAAAAGGTATTCAATATAATACATTAAGAATTTGTATGCATATGTATATATCAGGGGTCAGCAACCTTTTCAACATGCAGTGCCAGTTTGACATTTTCTCGTTAATGAGTGTGCCTTAAGCAACAATATATTAAAAATTAAGCTAAAGACCTGGAATTGTACTATTTCCATAAAGTCCCCAAACATGCATCACCATTTTAAACATGTTTTTGGTTGTTATATTTGCAACAAGGGTTTACAAATTATAATGTTCCATCTTAAAACACCATTTTCAGAAACTCATTCAAAAACATATTTGCACTGTGAGAAATGTAAAAAACGATAATATATGAGAATGCTGGAACCATCCAAATCAATATCTTTAAGACGTGTACAGCTTTGCAAAACCATGTGAAGGCGATGCATACAGGCCACTTGCAACAATATTTAAAATATTTTCTTCTCTATTTCTCACAACATAGGTTTAAAAACGATTAATTGATCCCGTTTCAGAACACTACTTTCTGTAACTAATTGAAACATATTTGCACTGGGAGGAAATGCCCAAAACAGAATAAAGTGCAAAAGAAAATCGGTAGTAATGATTATGCTGCCGCATTGTGCTTTGAATTTTTTAATAATTTTTAAATGTGCCCATGATTGTGCTGCCCTGTGCCAGTGGTGGCACGCGTGCCTAGGGTTGCCGACCCCTGGTATATATAATGTCAGCAATCGGTAGTTGATCAACGACAAAAGAGAACTAGTTCCTCAATTCCAACAAACGCTCACCTTTATTCTTCTCATTTTCATGGTGGGATAACAAACATGCTGAACACTCTTCTCAAAAATAATAGTTTATGAGCGTCCATGAGTCCTCTTCATGTCATGTATCGGCCTTCCATCTCCAATTTGCATGTTTGCATTCAGTCCTTAATGTTGAACAAGTCGACCCTGTTACTGCTGTTCCCCCTCCAGTGCACCACGGCCGCCCCTGCTGCCCGGGAGGTGAAGGGCAAGAGGAAGAGGGGACGACAGGCTGCGGAGGAGGAAGAGGAAGAGCTAGAAGACGAGAGAGCCGCGAAGAGAGGGGAGCAGCAGCAGGAGGGGGAGGAGGAGAATGTGTGTCCTAATGGCCGCTCTGAGAAGAAGACTCCCCCCGGGAGAAAGGTCAGGGGTCACGGCCGGGCGGGACCGAGGCTGTTAGAAGACGACCCCGCCAGAATGAAGATGGAAGGTGAGCCCGCCGGACTGCTCTCATGTTCAGTTGACCTTTTTAATTAAATGGTGTGTATTTTTATTCTACTGCCATGGAAATATGTTTACTTTGTAACAGACTTCACGTTTGAAGAGCCAAGCCCGGTTCATACCCGGCGATGCAAATAAAATAATTAAAGTATCTCAACGATATATACAGGTCTCATATTTATATTTAGCAAATCAATGCCCGGATGTATATCAAACCCTAAAATTGCTTTTTGCATCAAAATGTGAATAAAGGCGTAATACAATGAATGCATATACTACTATAGTTAGTGGTTAGTGAGGTCCCCCCTTCACTTTAGGCGTCTTTGAGTGTTATTAATTATTATTATTCTTCATGTTTAACCTCTGTTTTCCTTTTATTCCTAGTCTGTTTTACATAGTTTTGAATGATGACTATATGCTCTGTAAGGTGACCTTGGGTGTCTTGAAAGGCGCCTCTAAATTAAATGTATTATTATTATTATTATTATAAATACTACATTCATTAACGATGGGGAAATATTTATATATTATACCATACCTACTTATTTACTTTTCATTTATTTATACATCTCCGTTCTCACTTTTCTGAATCACAGATCTTTAATGCAAGAAATGACATGTTAATGTTCCGTGTTTTGTGTCATGTGTGACAATGTTTATATTACAGTTTGCGATGCTACACCTCCGTTCTATCAAAGCTGGGAATTGTTTCCGTGATACTCAGTTAACTTGTCCTCTCCTTCCTCTCTACAGCCAATGGGACGGCGGAGGTGAAGGGCATTGTGGGTAAAACGCCCCCACACAGAGCTGGCAAGCCGAGAGGCCGACCGGCCAAGACTCCCACGCAGAGCAGTGGGTGACGTGTTTACATTGGGACGGGTTTGCAAGGGTTCAGTTTTTCCGAAAGAAAAACACCCAAGTTTTCCATGATCACTTTAGGAAAAAATATAATGAATTTTATGATTAAATTAATGGAGAACCTTTTGGATAATATATTGCCTGTATATGTATTTTTGGTTGAAGAAGTAGAAACATCTATTGGAGCATCATGCTGTTACTGAACCTATCAAATCTCTCCCCACTGTACACGCCTAATGACAACGTGTAAAGAAGGGAACCAACAACCCCTTTTCATCTTAATTTCTTTAACTCTTAAGAGTGAAAACCACCGACACCACTAAAATCCAGACCTTGCATCACATATAAAGTCAACTAGTCCCAGAACTTTCCGTGCAGTCAAAGATATTCTTGGAGATTCCAAACACTAGTTGGCTGGGGGGGTGGAGCTGAAGGCGGAACACCGCCTTCAGCTCCACCCCCCAGCCAACTAGTGGGTCTATCCGAAGAACATGCAGTGAGCTCTCTTACAGCCATCTCTGAGCAGTCACGTATGAATTGCCACCTTGAAAACCCTTGACCCCCACCCTCCACAGTAACGCTGGCCAGCCCGTCAGGTCGCTGGGGTCATACCATGTGTCCCATCGACGCCCAGACAGCCATTGTGATTGGAGGACAGGGAGCGCGCATGCAGTTCTGCAAAGACCCCATGTGGAAGCTCTGCACAGGTCAGTGGTAGTGTTGGCATTATCGATGCAAGGAGTAAACGTCAGTTTATCTCCACAACTGCAAGGGCTATAATATGTCATCTGGGTGGTAAAAGAAAGATAGTGGTGCAAGTGAAATATTCAATGTTGTGGGTACTTCTTGGTTAGAGTGGATACATTTGGAACACAGCATAAGTGGAAGATTACATTTCCACCTGAAATAATGATAAGTTGGTCGTTATTAGTTGGTAGCCCTGTAGTGCTATGAGACACAAACAGCTAGATATCTGGAGAACCCATAGTAAAATGTTCACACTCTTATTTATTTAAATGAACAAATTTCAGTCTGACAACAGTTTTTATTTTTAAAACAATGTTAACCTTTATTATAAATTACCAGTTAATGCGAGCCTATATAGACCCGTAAGCGGGGTAAGCCCTCCTACGTCAAGACCTCCTAACCCTAGCCCTCTTCAGGGCAAGGAAAAACTCCCCAGTAGGAAGAAACCTTGAGGAGGATCGCAGAAGAGGGGTCCCCCTCCCAGGGACGGTTAGGAGGCTAGAACGCACCCGGGTTGGTTCGGAGTGTGATGGGTTTCCAATAGGTGATCGGAATACATTCTGCCTTAATGACTTTGTCGTAGGCCTATAACAACAACAGAGAAGGGATTTAGCGGTGAAATTGAACACTCCGTAGTCAATTAACCTAGGTGGAAATATAAGTGTCGTGTGTGAATAATAAAAAAAAAAATAGGCTCTAAACTAAGGCAAGTAAGTAATAATTTATCGGCAGACCAATTAGCCCAGATGCGCAATATACCTAACAATTACTAACCTAAATGAGTGCTGCACGGGCTGGAGGATATATTCCCCGTACTCACAAAGTCAATCATGGTTTTGCCCAACGATCTTCATGAAACACTCGTAAAAGCCGTGTTGCAGGGTTTATTTTCCAAAGAATTTGTGCAATTTGCTTGTTGGTAATAAAGATTTAAACTGTTATTTATTGTATTGAATGTTGTTAGGTATCACTAAACGGAATGTAATACGAAAAAGTAGGTACTATTTTAGCGGTTTGCTATCGGTTCTCATTTCCCCCAGAATGCATTGCATGACGTCACGTTGCGAGACACGGAGCAAATTGGGCTATTCCCCACTATTCACTTCGCCTTGGGCGAATAATTATTGACTAATAGCTTACATAGATGGATAGCCTAGTCAAGTCTTTATTAATACCAAACTACACAAATCGTCGGGAATTCATTTAGGTAATTCGGCTCACACAGTATAGCCTAACAGACCACACAGAACAAGGGAGACAACTGACTGGAGTCTGACTGGACATACACAAAATACACCACGTTAAAACTAGACAAATGCGTTGATAGACAGATAGAAGGATAATTAATTGTTATATTATTTGCCATGCGGAGCAAGCCAATCCTGTGCGCGTATGCAAATTAGCCATGTGCGCCTAACACAAGAAAGACGTAATGTTGAGAAGTCATGCTAAAAACGGATAGCAAGCGAAAGCTAAACCAGACTGTATCAATCACATACCTTGGGTAATTTCTAACTTATGGTAAGAGGCTAGTCTTTAAATCTTTGCAGTGACGGAATGTTGATGTCCTTTCCGGCTTCGGCATACTGCATGGTTATGAAGGCCTTGTGGAGTTGGAATGATTGTGTACAGGCGTGCGTGCGAGAGTGAGAGAGAGTGCAGAGCACACCCGCCGTGGTGATGTTTGGCTTGCCTTGTTGTGGGCTGTCTGTCAGCATCCGCCGGTATGTGTTCAGTGTACATCGGTCTGGTCGTATTCGCGGTAGATTGATGGTTAAATAATGTCACACCACGATCGGTTATACTTGCAGGCAGTTATTTGCAAGTGCACTGATTGCATGTCCGATAGGCTAAGTGAGCCCAAAGCTAGCATTATGCCTTCTATTTCTAGATCTTCTGACTAAGTTTACCGCTACTTACGACATAATCGCTATCCCAAGATATAAAGAAATACGTTGACCTTCACTAGGTGCTATTCACTGACAGTAAAAATAAATAAAGTAATAAAGACTATTATAAAGTGTCGTTATTGTATGCACTGCTGTTCATTGAATGCACTGCTCCAGCGCTAGTTGCTGCGTTGCTAAATGATCGCAACTCTCCACTCATTCTCCTCTGACCATGCATTTAATTGGCTTTGATCAGTTCTTGCCAATTCCTCATTCGCCCCCTCACGTCTGACAGGTTCGAAATTATACTACTGTGGGCCATCATACATGTTATTTGTGGTTCTTGCCACCTTAGACGCCCTAGTTCTAGTAAGACTACCTTCCACCACGTCTCCCCAACGTGACGTCATCGCCGAATGGCGTTAGAAAACACCAGTTACAGCCAAAAACGACGAAAACTGGACTTTAACACTATTTGAGACATTTTATAAATGATTCACGTATTTTGAGGGCTTTACCATTACTCAAAACGTCCGGTTAACCTGCACGGAGAACTTTAACTCTACCGCGGGGCATGCTGGGAAAAACCTAATTGTAACACCACTAATGGTTTTGCCCATAAATATAATAGAAAACGATATACCCTATATACTACACTAACACTAAACGACTAACGACTAAACACTAAACGAACACTATATATGTCTATGGTTGGCCAAACGATCGTCATGAAAAACTTAACTCTACCGCGGGGCATGCTGGGAAGATATTGCGGCGGCTGATAGCAACCATAATATTGAACGCTGCATTATATAATATAATAGAAAATATATATATATGAAGACATCGGACCTGTTAAAGAATATATATATTATATAAATATATATATTATATTTAATAAAAATGAACTATGAAGTCTTTTTTTTTTTTGCGTGAGCGATAATGACCGTTGCTGCTGGTTGTGTGATTTGATTGGTTGATTCGTATCATAGTGTAGTGTTTAGTATAATTTGTTGCGCCAAAATGTATTAGCCCCTGTAATCCCGCAATCATAACTCTTTGGCGCTGTCACGTTAAAATTGTACCGAGGGCAGTTTTCAAAAAACATTTGGCTCATGTTTCCAAAGACGAAATAACATAATACAGATAACGGATCGCTAGATAACTTTATATTTGTATTGTATTGAATTGTTTAATCGAATTTAGCTAGTAAACTGAGTGTTTAAAGCAGGTTTCAAAAACCTGTCTTGTCTGGCTCAATGAAGGAGTGCAATGAACGAGCATGAAAGTTCGCGAATGTTCAAGAACCTTCCTACGTCATTCGACGCGATCGACCGTTGCTAGGCAACAGACGATCGCGTCGTCTGTTGCCAGGCAGGTTTGGAATTTGTCAACAACTGATGACGTAGGCCGGTACAATTTTCGCCCCCGGTACAATTTTAACGTGACAGCGCCGCTGCTGCCAATGTAAACATGGTTCTTTGGCCTTTTGATTGTACTTCTGAACAGCAGTCGCTCCCGTCGTTTACTTTCTCTACCTAAACCAGTCGCAGGGCGCTGCACCATCGAACAATTAAATAAGACTTGACATGGTAGCTGTGTTCGTTAACACGTCACACAGTTTATTGACACAAGTGCCGATTTCTGCGAGAGCTTGCGAGTGAGTGACAGGAGGCGAGACTATGTCGAAGCTGTAGCGATGTGTCACCTCGCTGAATGAGAAGAAAGAGCAAATGGTATTTGAGTATCGATACTGCAGAGAATGATTGATTCGATTGAAACCGTTTCAGAAATTCAGTATATTGATATCGATATTTTTGACAACACTAGTAGGGAATCTTTTATTAATAAATAAATGCTATTTATGCTTATATATTCAAACTATCCTGTCACTCCCATATGATTCGGTTCCCCGGACGATAAACTACCATTTCCATTATTATCCTCGATCCCAGACCCATCTAACGATCCAACTTATGAATAAAGTATTTTCATTGAATTTTTTTTTTTTGTGGTGGGGAAGTCTTTGGTTGTTTAGTTTCAAAATCTCACTCTCTTCTAACTTCTCCAACGGTGCCCTCAGCAGCTTTAAATGTGACACATTATTCTTGCCCACCTAGATGTGTGCTGGATAGATCCGTCTGCCAGCCTACCCAGTGGACTGTAGCAAACGTGGCTCATCAATCCGTCACACATCACAGGTGGACACGCCCACCTGTGATGTCAGAAGAGGCAGATATTCTAAACGCCTTGCATTGTAAGACATCAGTTTGATCCGCGTCTTTCCCCCGCCGTTCTCCGTCCTCAGAGGATGGGTCGTGGGCGGCGGCGGAGACGCTGGCGACCGGCCCCACCTTCGAGGGCCGGACCGGCCACACCTCCGTCTGCGACCCCGTCTCGGGACGCATCTTCGTGTTCGGCGGCTCCAAGAACAAGAAGTGGTTCAACGACGTCCACATCCTGGACACGCACAGCTGGAGGTGGACCATGGTGGAGGTGTGTGTGTGTGTGTGTGTGTGTGTGTGTGTGTGTGTGTGTGTGTGTGTGTGTGTGTGTGTGTGTGTGTGTGTGTGTGTGTGTGTGTGTGTGTGTGTGTGTGTGTGTGTGTGTGTGTGTGTGTCTGTCCCAGGTTCAATAGCCCCCGTTACCATTGCACAGTTCATTATTTTTTTGTTTATCGTTGTTTTATTCTTGTTCAATTATTAATTTGTGTTATTAGACTGTGGGGTCAATAAACAACCAAATACGACTGCTCATACTCTGGGGTTGATTAAGTAGTGAACAATATGGAATAATTAGGATGTGTTCCTCATTATAGGCCATATATGGCCCTTTTTAACCCGGCGGCCATCTTGGTTTTAAACAATACCTGGCTTGGGGCAACTGAGTTAGTGGGCCAGAGGTTAGAACCAAGATGGCGGCCATGTGAATACGGCCCATTGTGTAACCTAGGCTAGGATACCAGCAACAACATGAGCTCATCTTTCCCCCAGGTCATTAACCCTGATTCTCTCTCTCTCCCCCCACCCCCACCCCTCTCTCTCCCCCCCCCCCCCCCACCCCCACCCCTCTCTCTCCCCCCCCAACCCCACCCCTCTCTCCCCCCCCAACCCCACCCCTCTCTCCCCCCCCCACCAGGCCCAGGGTAAGGTGCCCCCTCTGGCCTACCACAGCTGCAGCATGTTCGGGGGCGAACTATTTGTGCTGGGAGGGGTGTTCCCCCTGCCACACCCGCAGCCCGACGGCTGCAGCGACTCCCTGTACATCTTCGACCCCTACCGCTCCATCTGGTACCAGCCCATCGTCACGGGCGACAAGCCCTCCCCCCGCTCAGGGTATGACGACTTAATTGAAAACTTAAACGGGCCCCTGTTTCATCACAAAGGTGCGAGAGTGATTAGCCGTTACAAGCCGTTTCCGTTTTGTGACGGGGGCCATTTAGATTGTTCTGTCCACTGTGACACGCAGTGAATTAATTGAGATGCATTTCGATCCAGGAGCAGATCTAGGGGTTAGGGCATATTGCTCATGGGGGCCTATTAGTGCAGAATCTAATTAAGGATCAATTGGATGTGTTAAGGTGGTGCAGCAGTATTCAATGTATTCCGCCACCTGTGTGTTGGCCCATGGCAGGCTCTGGAGGCTGGGGAGGGGAGCAGGTTGGTTGGATCGGTGGAAGGGTCAAGTGTTTGCATCTCAGCATGAAATGTTCGTCTTAGAGGAAGCTTTGGGCGGAACCAGAATTAATCCTAAAACAAATGGATTTTTATTATCATTTATCATCTATGTTGAATGTTTTCCACATGTTAGTCCTCTTCAAAGGGTTTGTTTTTAAATGAATGATGAGGAAAGTTGTGTCACAAATACAGACTTTAATCCTGTTCTTTTTCTTTGCCGTGTGGCCTTGTCTTTCTGTCGCTCTCTCTCTCCCTCCCTCCCTGTCTCTCTACCTCTCTCCCCATCAGTCACTCAGCGTGTGTGATGCAGAAGAGGTTGATCTATGTGTTTGGGGGCTGGGACACCCCCGTCTGCTACAACGACATGTACACACTAGACCTGGGTAGGTCACTCTCACACAGACCGACTGACTGAATGACTTTACATCCATCATGAATTGCAAGATTATATTTCTGTTATTTTAAAAAGTGAAGAAAAAAAAAAGGAATTTGTGAAAAAAAAGTGTTGAATTCCAAGTGACCAAACGAACTAAAGTGACTTTGGTCGTAAGGTCCAGGTCAGCCGGAGGGTCCATCTCTTGTGCTTATCTTCTGACCTCATGTTTCAGGACTCATGGAGTTCTCTGCTGTGAAGACTACTGGGAAAGCCCCGTCACCTCGCAGGTACACATCAACCTACACATACACATAGACACATAGACAACACACACACATACACATAGACACACATACACATAGACAACACACACATACACATAGACACACATACACATAGACAACACACACACACACATACACATACATACACATAGACAACACACACACAGACACATACATAAACACATACACAGACACAAACACACTTACACATAGACACACATACACATAGACAATACATACACATAGACAATACATACACGTAGACAATACATACACATAGACAATGCATACACATAAACACGCATACAAATAGACAATACATACACATAGACACATACATAAACACAGACACAAACATACATACACATAGACACACGTACACATACACACACAGTCCCCATATTTGTATTAAAGGGGTGATATACGTAATGCCACCAGGTGTGACTTTCATTGCCCATTACAAGCCGGTTCAAAATTTGCCTTTTCCTGTGCTTTAGTGACATCACAAGTGGGTGTGTCCACCTAGCTGTGATGGATGGATCAGTCTACCAGCCTCGGTGGACGATAGAAAATGTTGCTATTATTCACGTGTGTGTGTGTGTGTGTGTGTGTGTGTGTGTGTGTGTGTGTGTGTGTGTGTGTGTGTGTGTGTGTGTGTGTGTGTGTGTGTGTGTGTGTGTGTGTGTGTGTGTGTGTGTGTGTGTGTGTGTGTGTGTGTGTGTGCTGGGCCTCAGCTGGCATGGCAGCGTGGCCCTCTCTGACACCCAGTTCCTCATCCACGGCGGGTACAACGGACACACCGCTCTCAACGACGCCTTCATCTTCGACATAGGTCAGAGGTCGCCCCCCTGTGGACTCCGCCGTAGCTCCGGTTGAACTTGGGTTTTGGTTTTGGTTTAGAAGAGCGACCTTAAAGCAAATCGTGAAAGACTGGAACTCCTCCGGGAAAACACTTTGATTGGCTGAAATGTATTTCAGTTTATGTCCGTCGCCAATACGATATTTTGGATTGTCTCATTGATTTCTAGAGGTTAGAATGTGGCATTTGTTCAATATACCCCCCCCCCCAGCACATGTCCTTTTGGTATAATCCCCTAATGAATCCTAACGTGTGGTTTGTTTACTCAGACACCAGCTGCTGGTCAGAGGTGAGCCTCCCCGAGTTCTCCGTGTCCAGAGCCGGCCATTCCATCATCTCCATGGCGATGGCCGCTGACGGGCGCTGGGGCGGCCAATCGACCGGGGCGGTGGCGGAGGAGGAGGAGGAGCAAGGGGGCGGGGCCTCCCGGAGCCTCCTGGTATTTGGGGGCGGGGACAACGAGGGCAAATTCTACTCTGACCTGATGGTGGTGTCTATTGAGGAGCTGCTGGGGGCAGTCGAGAATAGTTAGTTTAACTAATAAGAGAGAGACACTCTTCCATTATGGGCTGAAGAGTTCCTTTATTTTTCTGTTCTCCATATTTTACCTGCAAAGTTTTATTTCAGTCTATTTAATTTAAAGTTGTTTTTTTAAATGTATATGTCGGAAGAATATATATATTCCGTTTTTTGAGGATTTTTTCATACAATGCAAGATAATAACCCTACGAATTGGATCAACCGTAATAAGTGTGGAAGATAAGATGTCTGTTAAGTATATTTCAGTACCACTGATTTATCAAAGGACATTTAGAATGCTACAACTTTACCTCTGTTCAACTTTTCTGACTACTTAGTTTGCTGTGTTTTCTATTAAAAACAAACGTTTTTTTCACTGTTGCTATGAGGGAAATAGATTTTCTTGTGTTTGCTCTATGACCATGATGTTTTGTACGGTATAATTGTTTGATTCTTTAATAATTGTAAGAAAAACTAATTGTTTGAGTTTTTCTTCCGTTCTTTGAACAATTAAACTTCAAACTTTTCAGTTCATCAAATGAACATGGCAAAGTGTCTAACACAAAAAACAAGCAAAGAGTAAGAGCCACCCAACCCATGTAGGTCATGGTCAGACACAAAAACCAACAAACATACATAATAACTTAAAAAGGGGATAGTAACGGCAGTTAACTACCGCAAATAACCAATTGATAAAAATGGATATAGTTAATCAGGCAATAGGTAAAGAGGGTCATGGGGAAGGTCAGCCCCTCACTCCATTGAGCTTCACACCCTCATCCTCCAGCAAGCTCAACCTAGGAAGCAACATCAACATCAAGAGTATCAAAGGTCCTTTCAACGAAAACTCAACTTCTCCAGTTAATGAATATTTTCAGACTTCCTGTCTCATGTGTGTGGAGGAGAGGGTCGGACGAACAGAGTGCTGAAGGCAATGACATACTGTATTTTAGTGAGCATATTCTGAGATGGGAGGGGGGGGGGGGCCTACGAAGCAGTCAGGGGGTTAGGAGGTATATTTGCGTTGAAGGCCTGTTCAAAATCAGTCAGCCCCCTTCAAAGTGTAATTCAGAAAATAATTCGAAGTGGTAGTTACATTGTAATGAGTCATGAGGAAATGCTATCATCTATAAGCGAGTTGTGATCCAGGAGAGTTTAGTCTTCTTATATGAACCAAGTGACATGTGACAGCCCTCGGGCACCTCCTGATTGACTGATCAGAGTAATGGCTAACATCCATGCGGGATGAGCTCCTCACCCATATCAACTGTGGGAGTCAGCCACTTGCTCTGTCTCCTTTGACGTATGGTTGGTTTAGGGTTTTTGGTACTTTGCACAAACATCCCATTCTCCAATCATCCACACACAGCACTCATTACTGAGTGATTACTGATTGACATGCATCACTTTAACTTACTTTGCGTTAAGTTGGTTGAATAAACTATGATTGTTAATGAAAGCTATGTGTTGTCTCCTCCTTGTCATACCCTTGAGCCGGGCTGTGAGTGACGCAAACCACAACTACATTTACAATGGAGATAAATAGACGCTGTGAATCATGTTGTCCGCCAGGGGGTGACAGCGGACCATCAGCTGTTGCCGAAATCCAGATAAATTAGTTGCTGATTTTGGAGGTTATCTCTTACATTTTAACAATATAATGTATTTCACCTTATAATTTATTTGGTAAAATATAGGAATCCCGGTGGTTTAAATCGTTGTCATTTAGAACAAAGCCCTACTTTTGTAGTCCTATGTTCTTCTGAATCGCCGCCACTTAGCCTACCGCATCACCATAACAATGACTGCTTTGATTGTGCTGCCGCATCTCTTTTTCATCAGTGCTTTGGATTGAGACAGTGCCATTGATTTATACTCAACCCCTAGCATTTGTGTTCGTGTCTACATAAGATCTCTCTGGTCCCAAACCGTCTCGTTTGCTTATGTCATAATTTCGCTTGGCGCTGATCTCTTTATAGTTATTATTTATTTAGTCTTTAGTTATCTATTTATACTGCTGCAATCCAACCACACTCCCTTGCAATATTATGAGACCTATTTTTGTGATAGTTTTTAACAATTTCTATGTAGCCTACAGTATATTTAAAAATCTGTTAATTAAATGTGAAAATATTTTGTTTCGGATAATACACACTTTAATCCAAATACATTTACTGAGTAGGCTAGAAGTATTTTAGGTTTAGTCTAATTGGAAAAATGTAGCCCTTTGAACCTTTTTCTTAGGATGTGACGCCAACAATTTAGATATAGAAACCTTTTCCAACCATCGTCATGCGCAATGGTCAGGT
>NC_082398.1:4207907-4225139 GCF_031168955.1 Gadus macrocephalus | reverse complement strand
GCTTGTTCCGGTATCAGGGCTGGATCGTGCGCATAGGCTGCCATCGGGCCCAGCTCTCTGCCTCCCCCTCTCCCCCCTTTTGCTGCGTTGACACGCACCTCCTCACGAAAAGCTCCAGCGGTGCCGCTGCTGCTCATGGATTTTTACAACCTGATGATTCTCTCTCCGCTCGCCTCGTCACGGAAATAACAATCGGTGCGCCGTGAAGACCGGACCGACGGGTATGCGTTGCCCCCACCGCAGTGCAGCAGCAGCACGTATGAACGACCTTTATTCGGATCACGCAACGACACAAGGAAGCGCGACGACGCGGTGTGTCCGCCGTGAGTGTGGAGTTGTGTAGGTTTCCGACGGGCTGCCTTCGACTGCAACGCACCAGCCCCAGTGAGCTCCATGGGCTAACGTCGGCTAGCCGATAGCTAGCGCGACACATTCGTGTACTGGTACCGCTTGCCATGTGATCTTATTATACACAAAGTCTCCGTTCACTTTTTTGAGTCGGCTGTGTTGTTTTTGGATCGATCGCCAAGGGATATCTCTGATCGTTTTTTTTTTTTTTGGATCGGATTGTAAAATGTCGGGATCTCGCCGGTGGTTCTAACTTTTGGCCTGAAGTTTGGAGAAGACAGCGGATTTAATTTTAGAACTCCCGAGGAGAACCACCGCAACACGACAGCAGAACCCCCACCCCTCTAACCCCCTACCCGCCGCTCCGCAGAACCAGCGTCGTGGTTCGCCCGTCCGGGACCGCGGATCTGAACGGACCGGACCTCGAACCTTTTCCCCCAACTTTTCCCTCCCCGCTAGCGACCCCAGCTAGCCCGTCACCGCCACCAGAAGCTCCTCGGTCCCCTCTCCGCCCGCTGTATGCCAATCAAAACGTGGATTTTATTGGGTTTTGGTCAGACCTCGGCCCAGCCACTTCAGGGTGTTTTTTCCCAGGACCGGGGCTCGTTCTTGGAACATGGACGAGTGTCGCTGCTAGCTAGTCGCTAGCTAGCAGGCTAACAGAACTAGCCGCCGATGTGGGGGTTTCAGACTTGTTGATTCACTAGCTATCTGTCGTGAGCTAGCTGGCTAGCACTGGGTCGGTCTGGGAGGGCTCCCACACCACCAGGTTCCTACTTTTAACAAGTTTATAAATGCCCAACAGACACTTTTAAAGAGTATCTCCGGTTTCATCTCTTCCTTCTCCTGTTTCTACAACTAAAACACAAAGCAGGCTGAGATGTCTACCAGAATCCCTTTGGTACAAGTCATTGAGAACACGGCAGGACAGGTAAGACTTGTTCCAACAACGTTGGGTTTTAACCCCTGGTGCCAATACAATACAATACAATATAGGACGTCGTCTTGTACACTGTTTGAGGAACTATGAGAAGAACTTAGTGGTGGCTTGAGATACTTTAAGTTTTCCCTTCCGCTCCAGGCGCTTTCTCACGCAGTTGACAAAATATTTCACACCTATTTAGGTTTCAGTATACTGTCATAGGACATGCCCTATTGCAGAAAATATTTAATTACACCTTTCTTGAGAACCAAAGCAATCGCTTCCACTTTTCGTAAGACCTACGCTTATTGCCACACACACAACTTGTTTCTGGCTGTGTTTAAAGGCATGGCCCACTGACGTCTTGATCCACCTGGGACAGCCTCGGAAAGGAATAAACAATATGAAGCAGAACTTTTTCCAATGCGATCAACCAGGCAAATTTAAGTCAGTTTGGTGTTTACTGGTGTTTTTAAGGGGGGATTTTCCAGCTGTCCCGTTGGATGATACAAAACATAAACATGTCACCACTATGGAACAAAAATATATCATAGTTATGCATTCACTCATAGCGCAACATCAGTACGTGACCTAAATTGCTAAATATGAGCTCCCTTTGGCTATTAAAAAACCAGCCAGTCATGACAGCAATTTCAGGGGGACGTCCAAATGTGTATTATTGGCTGCATTTTGTGCAAGTCATCTCATAAGTCACATATTCACTCTGTGTGTTTCGGTCCACGGCTCCAAAAAACCTTTCCCTCCATAAGCTTCTGACAATGCACTTGTTCTTGCAATATTGGCATGTGGGGCACGACACTTGTAGAGGTTAGCACAGTCTCTCCCCCCCCCCCCCCCCCCCAGGGCTTGCATGGCTAGTGGTCCCTGGCGTTGACAGGGCACTTTGAAGCTACGTCACTAGTTGGGTGGGATTAAGAAGAGTGCAGCAACACACCACCCACATGGAAACCAAAACCTCAAGTGGCTCCAGCCATCGCACCTACCTAGCGATGGATCAGTCTGTCAGTGGACCAGGGAAATCAGTGCATGATGAGATGCTAGCCTCCCCCCAGAAAAACCCAATGGCTGGTAAATCATTGTTATGGTTCAGACCTTTGGCGCTATGACTAATGGTGCAGTAACACATTAACTTTTAGTTTCAACCCGGAAGCCTGGATTCGGGACTAGCCAAGCCCCGATGCAAATGAGCGTGGGAAACCATTTTAGGATTTGCATACACCTAGTGTCACTGCGCTGGACGCCACATGGGCAGGAAACGCAGTGTTCCGTCGTATGGTGGAGGAGTTGCGTCCTAAAACGGTGTGACCAAGAACACTTCCCAGGCCTCCAAAGAAATGAGTCATGAATGGTAGCTCAGAGGTCATGTGACGGGCCATGTTGAATGGGAAATTAGGTTTCGTGACGTTTAACCAATTTGCCTTGATTTCATTATCCACTTATTTTCCGAGCACACAGAAATAGTTTTCAACTAGTATGTCGTTTACCGGTAAAGAGGGCAGCTTACTCTAATGCAAGCGTTGGATTGTAGGTGTGTTGTGTTGTGGTGTGGGTGTTGAAGCCTGTGTTTTCTGTGTGTTGTGGACGTGAGTTTGCGGGGAAGGTGTGTCCAGTTCTCCTTTTGTCACAAGACGGTGTAGGAATGTCTGACGTCTTGTGTGGCAGGTGACTGATAATGGCAGTACCATAAAAGGAACCAAACTCTTTCCACATGGTGACTAGATTACCCATTTCGTGAGAGCTTCCGTTTGGACCTTGATATTTACCACCCTGACCTCCTTGGATTCATTGTATAATACCTTGACGAAGACTTCAAAATATACTTGGCTAGCTGGAGTGGAATCCTTTAGATAATTGCAACCCAATTCATGGTCCTAGCGTCATGCTAGCTCTTTAGCACCCTTGGTGTATTACGTGAAGATTATGGTAAACGCCCAAGGTGTATGACTATGACCGTGTGAGTAAATATGTTGTGGGTTGGGTAAGCTAATCAAGATAACGCCACACTGGAGTTAATGCCAAACCGCAGTATCCCTCGCTCGCTATCTGTACAAGTAGGACGTTTGTTGCTCTGCCGGTGCTAGGTTTGCTTATATTTATTAAAAAATCACAGATTCATATTCTTGCCAAACAAGTTAGGCTCGTTGTCTGTCTGATATTCGTTGAAGAGAACTTTGTTTTACAGTTGACAGCCAGGGCCAATAAATGTGCATATCTACTTCCATCAGCCAATCAGTGAGCACTTTGATGGTTCATTCAAATTAGAATGAACTGTCAAAGTCTGAACCCGCCTGTGACTTCTAGTCTGATGTATACGCACTTTACCTGTCGAGGTTATTCAGTTAGGTTAGTTTTGTGTGTTTTGGCCTATGGGGGGGATGTGGCATTGCAGAAAGTAGACCATTGTATTACTCTGAGTGTGTGTGCATGTGGCCTGACGTAAGGAAGCCCGCTTCACTTTGGACCAGGGGAGGGGAAGAAACCTAGAGTGCAGCTGAGCTGGCTGGTATTCCGGCAGGTGTAAGCAAGTTTATACACACACATGGCTGGTAACTGTACCTGGGACAAAGGTCACAGACCATAATGTAGCTGATTATATAAGGCTGCGGCCATGGCTGTCACACATGTGCGTGCGTGCGCGTGTGTGTGTGTGTGTGTGTGTGTGTGTGTGTGTGTGTGTGTGTGTGTGTGTGTGTGTGTCCATGCTATTAAATACCAGTCCAGCGTGCACGTGCACACACACACACACTTGCCACATCTTTTCCGGGATCTATTTCTGGGATATTATAAATTCAGTGTTTGCTGATGTTGACCACACTCCCAACTCCCCAACCACTTCCCTCGTCCACTCGCAGCTGCATCTTCCGGGGGGGGAGCGGAGGGGGCTTCATATTAAGGGTCTCAGGCTAGCTAGACCCAGACTAGGTTTGTAGGTTAAAGGCCTTGGAACACACACACACACACAGTCACACAGTCACACACACACACACACACACACAGTCACACACACGCGCACTCGAACACAGAAACACACACACCCTCTCTCTGAAAGGGCGGTATAGTAAGCGTCTGCGGTGTTGTGTTTCCCGGTGCGCGGGACGAGATGGCACCAAGCTTTGACACGCCGCCCCCGACGGCGGTGACAGACGGACCCCTGAGCCGGCGGGGCTGTCGAGATACGCTCGGGCTATATTTACTCCCTGCTTCCTGATCGATTGTCTGAATCGGCAGAACCGAGACGAGGAGAAGTACGGAGTTCCAACTTTGGCATCAAGGTCAATCGGATGTTTCGTCGTGACGACGGAAAAAAGAGTTAATATCTGATGATTGAGGATTGGAATCGAGGGACGCAGTTAATATTGGAGGCTAATAATTGTTTAAACGTTCAGACGGGACTTCCCGGTCGCTTGACTGATGTTTGTCCCCGAGCTCATAATAGGAAACCACCTGGTCCAAAATGGCGGCGCGTATCTATTCCGAAGTGTGCGCATCGCGGGGGACCCCCCCCCCCCTACCCAACCACCCCCTCCCAGATGTGTCTGAATCGTTCTATTGTCCAGTTTCCTGCCTCAAATGTCCCCTGTCCATTCATCCTGCAACATCCTTAGATTAGAAAAATAAAGAGAGCGCTCCTGGAACGCCACTGTGCCGGATTGTTACCGTGGCCACCGTGCCATTGTTTGTCTGGACACAATCCAGTCTAGGGCCCCCCGCTGCGACCTATTCATAGGCATGGTGTGTGATGGCTTTTCACCGTTTGAACCGTTCCTCCAACGAAAATCAATTAGGTGTGTGTGTGTGTGTGTGTGTGTGTGTGTGTGCGTGTGTGTGTGTGTGCATGCGTGTTTTGGCTGTAATGGAACGATCCGCAAAGGAATGGAGGTTGATACCAGCTGGTCAGACCCAAAGTCCATCATAACTGGGAACGTTTCCTGCAGTTGTCCAGTCTATACACTTTGCCGTCTTTTCGAGTGGGTTGACTCCTACTACTACTTTTTTGTTTTTTTGGTCGATAGCATGGCTGGGATGGGTCGGGGATGTAGGACAGAACAGCAAAGCAAACAATATTGCATGTGGATTTCAGTTCATTCTAGTTCAGAGGCTGAGAAGTGCCGTCTCCAAGTGAGGGCGATCTATTGTGCTGGTGTTACCGGGCAGATTGAACCTGAGGCCTGGCTATACCATCAGGCAGCTAGCATGATCTCTTTTCATGACTGCAGTTCATCAAGTCAGCTTTAAGTCGGGTTAGAAGCGCCAAAGTCGACCAGGTTTTCGCTTGTAAGAATTAAACAAATCTGCCTTTTTTGAAAGTTTGACAATTGTTTAAAACCGCTACGGCTCGACCTTGCTTGAAACAATAGAGGGCAATCATTTTGAAAAGTCGTCCATCTCTTCGCCCCTGTTGCTGCACGAAAGAAAAAGGAAAAAAACATGATAATTGACAAGAAATAGTGGCTTGGGTCTACTCGAGACGGGCACACAGAGCTATGCTGCCGTACGAGGAGTACTTAGAGCCTGTCACTCCTCAGTGGAGAGGACTTGGACCTGGCTGAGGGGTAATCTCCAGCGACGCTGGGCCTCAGAGAGAGCATCGTGACCGCTGCCAGGGAGTGCAGGGCGAGAGGTCCACCCTGATGGCTGATGACGGAGAGCAGCAGACGGATGGAAGCAACCGTGTGGAGAAGTACTGAATGGACCGAACAAAGGGTTGTTTCGTGGGGGCCAAAAAATAGTAAATCGAATAAACGTGGCGGGACTATTCGACCGATGGATTGAACTAATCAGTCCCGGCCGACGAGGAATATCTTTGATCGGGGCTAGTCCTGATGCACACACCTGTTCCCGTTGTCTGATTGGCTGGGAACTGCCATGCCATTATCCATCTGTCTGTTTACGTCTTGAATGCTTGTAGCATCTGTAGCGCTTTGATGCACTTGCATAGACAACACCAGTATTCCTGCCTGTGTGTGTGTGCGGGTATTTACAGCATTTACCTGATGGCAAGCCTGGATCGATGCGCTTAACGGATGAGTCACCTCATCGACAATGTATAGCGAGCAAGCGCACACGCGCACACACACACACGCATGTAGACAGACACACACACTCCAGTACACATTGGAGTTCCGCCCAGGAAACCATAAATTATGGCTCTTTCCTACCAGACCAGTCACTAGGCAGAAAGACAAACCCTGCCTGGGCCCTAGCAACCGAGAACCTGCGAGAGAGAGAGAGAGAGACACACACACACACACACACACACACACACACACACACACACACACACACACACACACACACACACACACACACACACACACACACACACACACACACACACCCCTACCTCTTCATTCTTACACAGGCGTTCATGGACGTTTAAATTCATACCTTTTCTCATTCATTACCCCTCTCTCCCTCTGCCACTCTTTATTCATTGATCCCCGTACCGCCAATGCTAAGAAGCCGTGGCTCGTGCGCCTGTGTGTGAGTGTGTGACGCAGAGCGTCGTCAACCAACGGCGACGTGTCCTCGTACCCTAGCAACACCCCCCGTCTGGCTGTTTATCCAACAACGCAACGATGCCCTCTGCACCCATAACGCCCAAGAGTGTGTGTGCATATGTATGTGTGTGTGCTGTGAGCAACGCGGGGCTATAGAACTGGTCTTTCCAGCCGGGCGGCTTGTGGCTGGTGGGGTGTGTTAACTGAATCGCATCACGCACGTCAGGGTTCGATGTCACTCAGGTACTGGGAGGGTGGATTCTTCTGTTCTCAAAGGGCGCCTCTCTCTCTCTCTCTGTCTCTGTCTCTCTCTCTGTATGTGTGTATGCGTCTCTCTCTATTCTGTGTGTGTGTCTCTCCGTCTTTCTCTCTCCTTCTTTCTCTACCTCTGTCTCTCTCTCTCTCCAAGTCTCTGTCTCTCACACTCTCCCTCTCTCTCTGTCTCTGTCTGTGTGTCAGCATGACGCAACAACTGCCATTTCTCTGTGTGGTTTCTGTTTTTTCTTTCGTCAGCCCATAGTTTGGTCTAAGGGACAGCAGGGGCGCGTCCTTTGTCCCAGTGTTAACGCAAGACGTAACCGTCTGGCTGGTTATGCATGCAGTAGGGGTGTAACGATACATGTACACTCGTATTTGAACCGAATCGGTACGGAGTGGACGTCACGGTTCGGTGCATGGATTTACACGGAGAATGGTCGGTATAAAATTAAATAAAACTGGCATGCGAATTAATTAATGTAATGTGGAACTAATGTTTGATACGCGAGTTCTTCAGGGACAACTAATGGCGCGTTTCCAACGGAGGGTGCCGGTCAGTTCAGTTCGCTACGGTGCGGAACGGATCGCGTTCCCACCGCCAAAAGTGGGCGTGACCCGCACTGTGAGCCGTACTCGTCTCGCTGTACTCCTCCGTTGGGTTACTGTCAGACGCCTGAAAGGGAGCCACACACGCCATCCGTTGATTGGGCGACAGAATCGCACTTCCGTGAGACGGGGATAATAACAAACAAACACACATTATCCGCAAAGTATTTCTGGAACGGCTAAAGCTTCGTTGATTGAATAAAATGTCGCACAAAAGTTTGCCGACCTTCTTGGACGTTCTACATTGTTGATCTTTGTTCATTGTGCGCGTCCATCTTTTTCCTTGGATTTATTAGCAGGTTACACAATGCTAACGTAACCCCCCCCCCACAATGAGGGTACTGTCGGCGGTGGAAACACGAGCCGTAACTGAGCTGCGCCAAACCGAACCTTCACTACTCCACAAAGCCGCACTGACCCGCACCCTCCCGTGGAAATGCACTAATTCTGTGTACTTTGCACTATCATAAATAAGGCATGCTGCATTTTCAGTTTCATAACTGATTGTCTTATTTGTTTACACGTTACGGATGTAGTCAGGAGTTGATGTGGGGTACTTAATGTTTACATCTTGGATTAAACAGTTCAGGCGGTTGCAGCTAGCTCAGGGGAGAGACTGTATGACACTAGGTGGTACAACCTGAGTGACTTCAGTGTGCCGTTACACCCCTAGCATGCAAACAAGTCTGCCAAAATATTCATCCAGATTTATAATTGTTTTTATTTGTATGTATGGAGAACGTGGACGTTAAAGATCGCTCAACCAGCGAAGGCTTGCCAGTGTCTCATGGGATTCGTTCTATATGAGGGGGGGATTTTGTCGGACGTTAAATATCGAATTTTATTATTAATGATATCTGATAAACGATCGGGGCAATAACGCTAGGTGTGTGGAAATCACCCGCGAATTGTCCAACGTAATTCATTCCATTTCGGTCTCTTCATTTGTCCCTCTTAAGGAAGGGATCATTACATTTTGGATGACGAATTTTATTAGGGTCCCTAATGGCGGACGTGGAAACGTAGGCTCGTCTACCTTGGCTCGTCTACCTTGGCTCCACATAAATGGAAAAAAAACTTAGTTTAATGAAAGTTTTTGCCAAAATCTCAATCTGTCCTTTGTGTTTTGACGTTGAATTTGATTAACATGGCTGCTGCTCTTTGGCGCCGGTATGGTCTGCCTGGTAGCTACAGCAGACCCACCAAGCTCCACTGCCCCCCCCTGCCCCCCCTGCAGTCCGCTGGGTGGGGTTGAAAGCGACGGCCCCCTGCTCTGATTCTGTCAGTCATCCATCAGTACCACCACAGTGTTCCACCTGCAACCATACTCTACCCGTCTATTCATCCGCCAGCCGGGTCCTGTAACCCTGACACACGCACACGCACGCACGCTGGAGTAGGTACAGGAGCATGCAGGGAATCCACACTGTGACTCTAGCTGTGAAAGCTGCTCTGAATTGGTCATACACTGCCTTGCACACATACACAGGGTCTCACAAACACACCCACACACACATGACTACACACTCTCGGTAGTTAGGATAATCTGAGGCAGGAACATACGTGAGGGAGGGAGGGGGGGGGGGGGGGGGGGGGGCAAACAAGAACACACACGCACACACACAAAATCGCACACACACACTGCATTCACAGCAAACTGAGACTCTGCGTTGCAACCCCTTGCTAAAGCAGGCGGCCTCTCACAGGTTTACTTAGCTGTGTGTGTGTGTGTGTGTGTGTGTGTGTGGGAGGGGACAGTGTTGGAGAGGGGAAAGAGAACAGTTCAAGTGTTTGAGCCGGTGTGGCTCGCTCACGTAGGGAATTGACCCAATTCAAGCTTCAAGCATTCCCGCCATAACAGTCCCCCTAGTCTGTTCTTTTTCCCTCTTAAGTCTTCCCCCACTTCCTGTTTATCTCCCCCCACTGCATTGGCTCCGCCTTCCTTTTGAAGGGTCCAATGGCTGAGCTTTGTCACAGGCTTCCAGATGACCCATCACCATCCACTCAATTTAAGTGCAGAGTAATCACCGGCAGGCTTCTGTGTTTTAAAGTCGACACTTTGAGCTGGTGACTCTAAAAGACACTCGCTTAGTAGAATGATTTGTGCTCCTAAACGGCAGCCTCCGCCTCGTGTGACACCCAACGACGCTCAATGTAATCCCTGCTGCCGTCCCTAATGGCTCCCCTGTTCTGACCAGCGCTGGAGGAAGGGAGGGAGCAGGTGAGAGGAGAAGGAAGGCAGGGACGAGAGGGCTGGAGAGCGAGGGAGAAAAGGAAAAGAGTTGGCAGGATACAAAAGGCGACAAATCACCATGGCAACAGTCTCCACGACGTGTATGTGTGTGTGTGTGTGTGTGTGTGTGTCTCCACCCGCCCACCCGTGGAAGATAATGTAAGAGCCCTATGAGGATGTGTTACTCTGAGGATAAACAGCTCTTGTTCCGAGCACGGTTTGTTCTGCTGCACACAGCAAAGATGGCTGAAAAAAAAAAAAAAAACTGACTGCAATATTATTATTTTCTAACTTTGACTCGAGGGATAAGTATCCTGCCCTTTTTTTTGTTATCGAAGGAAATACATTTTTCAATTCATTACAGTGATTCACGACTATGGAGGTAAATCTCTTCACAAAGGAGGGATTCAGCTTCCTCCATCACTTCCATTTTTCTAATCGCTCTGCGGCGCGGCATCCTCAATCCACTCCCACGTCCCCGACGACGGCTATTTATACCCGCGCGGCGCCGAGGTCATGATCTCCTCGCTCGGGGAAGGGCCTTGTTTGTGTCCCGGGCTTTTTATACGATCCTCTCCTGCCTGTCTGACCACAACCCCACACGTGTAAACAACATCATACTCTCTCTCCCACCAGTTCACACACCACCTGTAGTAGGGCCCGTCGCACTGCGGGGACGGGGTTTGGGTGGCGTTCCGGAAGCCCGGGACCCACAGAGGCCCTGGTTTCCTTTTGCGGCCGGTGCCCACCGTTGATACTATCTTGAATAGGGATGCACCGAAATGAAAATTCTTGGCCGAAACCGAAACCGAATATACTGAAACAGTTGGCCGAAGGCCGAAACCGAATACCGAATGTGGCTTTCAATGTTTTTCATTCATTTTGCTTTAATTTTTCACCATTGCATAAATCAAACAATTAAATGTCCTTTATAAACTTTTTTGTCTTGCTTTTCTATAAAAAAATAATATTACAAATTTGATACAAAATATCTATTTAATACTGAACGTTTTCTAACATTCCAGCAGACATTATTGCAAGAATTTAAGAACAATGTACCTTTTTTAATAAAAAAAACTAAATGTTCGGTGTATTATGTTCGGCCTTTATACTCCTTCGGCCGAAACCGAACATTATGTTTTGGGCCATTTTCGGCCGAACATGTTCGTTGGCCGAATATTCGGTGCATCCCTAATCTTGATTGATGTATTGCGCGAAATCTCTGCATTTGCACTAGGCACTTTTATTAGCTTTTAAACCAAAAAAAGTATTTTTTCCGGCACCATTGAGGCACCATTTTAAGAGTGTAGTAAAGGTATTGTCATTGGAAAATACGCAAACCGATACTCATTCCAAGACCTCGGTTAGGGCCTACAGTTTTTCTCACAGGTTTCAGCCAAGCAATTGTCCCCCCTAGGCATTTCAACCTTCGTGTGTGCTATTCACTATAAAAAAATTGGCTACAGGCTTTCTCTTGTCATCGTTTGTTGTTGCCTCCGTGATATGAAGAAGGGACGTTGCGCGTGGATGTTTTTTCAGGTGTTGGTTGGGCGGCCATTATTGAAGATGCCGCCCATCACTTCCTGTTGCAGCACCTTCAGGAATAAGGGCGGGAATCTGTGACGTTTCTGTTGGATGTATCCCCATCATGTTGAGTTGCACCTCGGAATATGGGCCCTTATTAAGGAAAACGTTTTGAATATTACCAGGAAGAAAGGGTTATTTGCGGGCTGTGATTATAAAAATCTGGGCAGACTACGTTTTGCGGTTAAATCCAGAGAAAGGCCCGCCGCCCACCTGTGTGTGTGTGTGTACACGTGCAAGAGTGCGTGCGTGCGGGCAGGGCTGTGTCCAGTCAGCATATCTAGATTAGTAAAGGTCACTGATAGTGTGTGTGTGTGTGTGTGTGTGTGTGTGTGTGTGTGTGTGTGTGTGTGTGTGTGTGTGTGTGTATGTGTGTCCTAGTGGTGGCTGGAAATGGCCACCCAGGTAGGGCGTTCCTCTGAGACCGTCTGCCAGCACCCCTACTGTATGGTGTTGAAAAAGGGAGGGTGGGGGGGGTCTCCCGAGAGTACAGACTTTATAAATACCAGCCCAAGTTAGTGCAAGATATGCAGAGCTGTGTGTGTGTGTGTGTCGTTCTATCTTGGCCTTCATGACTCAGTCGCAGCATCAGCGAGTAAAGTGAGAGGTACAAAACAATGTCATACATTGTCCTCGTCTAAAATCGTCTTTTGGGGAGGGGGGGACGGTTGTCTGGCTGTGCAGGGGGTGCGTGTGTTTGTGTGCGCGCACGCATGCGTTTGTGTGTCTGCCTGCAGCTGCTGAAGAATGAAGGAAGATTCAGAGGAGACGACCAAAATAGGCGGACATGAAAGAGGAGAAGAGAGTAGGAAGGGTTGAGGCCAGGGAGAGCAAACGTGTACTTACTGCGTGCGTCTGTGGGGAACGCTTTTCATGGGTCTTGACGTACATTGAAACGGCTAAAATTGTTCTATTAAAGTTCAGATAAGTTACTCTGTCAGCTCGTCACGACAATTGATTAAAAACTAACAGATTTGTGTTTGAACTGGTGAAATTAAAGTTAGGGTAGGCATTTTGGAATAAGCCGCCCAGATTGATCTTGATTTTGAAAGTATCCAACTAAGTACCCCCCCCCCCCCCCCCCCCCCCTCCCTTCAGGCCTCAAAAGCCACTCTCTCAAAACGCGTGATTCTCAGTGTCTAGCTTTAGCATAAGGTCTGCTCTAGGCTTGTAGAGGACTTACATGAGTGCACAGATAGACTTTTAGGTAGGTAGACAAGTAGGTAGACCTTCTTATCATTCCATTATGGCCAAATGAAATGATTTGGGTGTAATGAAATTCCTAATTTGAGTATTCAATTACTTATTTCCGGCCTGCAACAGCCGTTGATTGCCAATATTGTTCTGTAATTTGACATAGCATTTTATTTTTTGATTGCTGGTTGTAAAGAGAATTTCATCAAATATTACCAAAAATGCATCCAACATAAACACCTCACCCTAGCTTAAGTGATTGCCCCTTTCTGTGTTTCTAATAGACTGCCATACATGCGTCAAGGCTTAAGTATAATTGTTCCAGGCAGGCCGCTAAACCATAGCATAGCTTTTGCTAAAGTTCCTGTTGACATATCGACACTACATGTGGGGGCTGTCCTAACGGCTCTCCTCAAAGCCGTGGAGGGGAATTGGGATTAGCATTTCTAAATGGGGAAGACGGCAAAGAAGGTTATCGCCATGGCTGCACGACGTATAGCATCTGATATCCCACTCGCTCTATCCAGGCTTGTCCGTCACCGCGAGTAAGCCGAGATTCACGAGCATTACGCGGTCTCGGGGTCTCCTTGCCGTCGTCGCAACATCCCACACGTCCCGGTCACGAATCCCAAGACTCCCCCCGTCGGCCGGGGGAAGCGCACCGTTCGTCCGGTGCGGTCAAACCATTTTGTCTGCACGGCTATTCCTGAGTCTAAATAAGCGGCCCCTGCCACGGCGAGCCGTCCAATGGGAACCGCCCAATGGGAACCGTCCAATGGGAACCGCCCAATGGGAACCGCGTCGGGTTCAGATCAGAGCAGAGAGGCTAGCGCACCACGCACGATCAAGCCCGGAGTTTCCCCTCAGTCTTCCCATTTTTTAAAAGATAATACAATGGCTGTTTTGGACGGGTGGAGGTGACAGTGATGAGGGCTTATACTATATACAGCCCTCGTCATTTTCTCCCACTATTTCTTTTGGGATTGTCGGTGCGTTCCTTGTGTGTCCTGTTAGGAAAGCATCCAAAGGCCCACCCTCTCCCACGTCTAGATTACAGGGTTGGCCAGGGGGAATTAGAGAGGCGGAATTGGAGCAGAAAAAGTAAAAGGAGAAAGTGCGTACGTCATGGCAGCGCTCTGCTGGGTTCAGAGGCTGCTTATTGTAGGCGGGCGTCTCTGTCGTCATTATTTGCTGAACTTCTGCTCAGCAAAGTGGTTTCTCTTGCTCATGAGCTTTGTTTATAGTCGTAGTTTTACTACCCGGCGACATCTTTCCACTTAGTACTGTATAACAAAAAGCTATATCAATAAGATATTAAATACCTTATTTTTCTTTTTTCACCACGTTTGAACACTCAGTAAATGTCAAAGAAACGCACTGGTATAAATACAACTCTATGTGTTTGAGTGTTATTTCTGGGTTGAAGGAGCATTTCTTTTAGATTCGGCTCAAAGTCAGCCAACTGTCAGATCACAAGGAAGCTGAGCAGAAGGATGGAGCAAACAGACCGCGACGCTTAAACAAACAGGGCCGTCGCCAAAGCATTGTGTCAATAAGTGGAACAAGTGCGGCAGGCCGAGGCTAACACAGCACATCTCGAACCGACGATTTATAAACGACGGAAGGGAGATTGGCCCAGAGAGGCACCGGTAGAAAAAAAATAAAAAAAATAAAAAGCGGTCTGTAGAATCTCTAAAAAAAGGGCTAAAGAAACGGTCTCCCACAGAAGTCCAACTGGCTCGGAGCCAAGATGGCGGTGAACCGTTTTAAAATTAGAACCTTGAGGATTTCTTCTTCTCCCCCCGCGGCCCGAGAGGGAAAAGAAAAGAGAGCTCGAGTCAAAAAGTTAACGGACCACAAAGCCCAGAACTACAGTTGTCTCTGACTTCTGGGCAGACTGTCCTCCGACGTGGCCCTCCTTCCTCTTGGATTACATCAGCCTAATCGCCCGTTCCCCTCCCGAGATGAAGGGAAAGGGGAAGAAGCGGCAGTCCACCAGACAGAGACGCAGAGAGAGGCCCTATTCCAGCCACTGCACCCCAGAAAATCGAGTCTTTGTACACGGGGACAAAAACCACGACGTCTTCACAACACTGCGCTTTTCATTTGGACATTTTTATTTCAGCCTTTTCACTACAACTGGTCCCGTTCCAGCGACGGCAAAACCTCCATGCAGTTTGATTCCCCTCTTCTTCCGTCCTTTGCCCACACACACAATTCGTCACGCCGTTCTCTCGCCGAACCAGAAAACCCCCCTCGACTCGACTCGACCACCGCGGGCTAAATTCATCCTTCCGTCTCTCCTCGATAATCCGCGTCTCTTCCCACCGCCCACAGAAAAAACTAATCGGGTCAATTACAGGGTTTGCAGAGAGAGAGAGAGAGAGCAGAGAGAGAGCAGAGAGAGAGCGAGAAAGAGACCGGGACAGAGAACTAGACAGAGAGGGGGTGAGGTTGCTTTATCAGCACCGGCTTCGCAGACGGTATCCCTTGCCATCTGGAGAGAGAGGCAGACACACGCGCGTACCGGCACATCCTCGCACAAATCCGGAAATGTTTTGCGGTCATCTGCATTCGTCCTGTTCCCCCGGGGACTTGAGAACGAGGCGGATGCTACTGAGGAAACTGTGTGTGTGTGTGTGTGCGTGCGTGTGTGTCACCGTTTTTGTTTGTGGAATGGGTCCGACCAGAACTTAGGCCTGTTCTGTGCGCTTATCCGGGTCCGACACAGACATTAACAAATGAATAAGAAAGATGGATAGGAAGCGAGTGTGAGGGGACAGGAAAAGAAGTGAGACGTTCCTCCCTGCACCGACGCCCATACCCCCCTCCCATGTGGGTCTCAAATCTCTTAACAGACGTGTGTGTGTGTGTGTGTGTGTGTGTGTGTGTCGTCATCCTGGAGCCAGGCGCCCTCTCCCCTGACCCTGATCCCTGTCACCTGTCTGCACAGATCACGCACACACATACACATACACACACACAGATCACTCACACACACACACACACAGATCACTCACACACACAGAAATTCAGTCCTACAGCAGTATGTGGCGCTATTCATGTTATACATGGCCGGACTGCAATGGCTGACTTTAGTTTTGATCTTCGAGTGTGTGCGTGCCGGTGCGTGTGGTCATGTCATGCAAATGATCCGCCAGTGGACTTCTGCCAAAGCCGGCCTAATGTGGCTAGGGCGATCGATACAAGTGATGGAATTAGGAGTAACTCCGTCCATTCATTCATTAGGAAGAAACAAACCGCTCCCCATGACCATTAGCGGCCCAGAATAGATCCTGTTGCGACGGTTAGCATGTGCTCTGCTCCTGCATGAAGGCGCGGCTCCGACGGGATCATAACTCGTCTTCGCCCGGCGCTCATCCGTCCTTTGTTCCTCTCCCTCTCCCCCTCCAGGACTCCAAGCCGTCCACGGGCCGTCCCAGCATGCCGCGCTGTCGGAACTCGGTCGCCGCGCCGACGGACGAGCAGCCGCACATCGGCAACTACCCGCCTCCTCAAGACCATCGGCAAGGGCAACTTCGCCAAGGTCAAGCTGGCACGCCACATCCTCACGGGCAAAGAGGTGAGCGCCACGGCGACCGCGCCCGGTCGTCCGAGAGCCGGGGGGGCCAAACGGGGGGACCGGGTTCACCTGGAGGCCTCCTGAAACGTTGTTGTTGTTGTTGTTGTTGTTGTTGTTGTTATTGAGCGACGAGGCTGTGAACGGTGCGATTCCAGTTGGTCTCAGATGGTTCACCGGCGCGCTAACCCCCCCCCCCCCCCCCCCCGAGTGTGGATCGAAGCAACTCCCTGATCCGTGAAACACTGTTAGCATTACCGTCTGACATGTTTGTGAGGATAGCGGCCCAGTATTCGTCGGTGAGCTGGAAGAGGATGGTTGAATACGGCTGGGCTAGACGCCGTCAGCCCATGGGTCAGGGCCGGGCCGTGGCAGACATTGGTTAACATCTCCCCCCCCACACTGTTACACCACCGGACACTGAGAGACAACCATCTTCTCTCGCTCGTCTGCTGTAGTCCATGTGTGCAACGACGAAGACGAAGTCTCCGACATAAACGCAGAAATCACAACCGTCCTCTGTCTGATGCACACAGCAATGTCTCCCCACTTCTAAAGTCCAGATGTGTGTGTTTCTCCTTTAAGTGTGTGTGTGTGTGTGTGTGTGTGTGTGTGTGTGTGTGTGTGTGTGTGTGCGTTTATAGGAAACATCCAGGGGTGGGGCTCTGTTAATGTCTGACAGCTCCGTGCTTGACACCCTGATAACACTCCATGTGACCCGGTGCCACACGTGCAAGTCGATGTGTGTGTGTGTGTGTGTGTGTGTGCGCGAGCACACACACATGCAGGCACGCACGCAAACACGCGACCAAATAGAAAGAAACGAAGGGAGAGTGAAGGAGAGTCAGGAGGACCAGTAGGAGTGGAGGAAATAAATAAATAACGCGGGCACACATACACAAATAGATGTGTGATCTCGCTCGGTAGGTCTCTCTTTTTGTCTTCGTCTCCACGCGGCTTCCTTTCATTAGAGGCCCGCCATCCC
>NC_082398.1:4192722-4207807 GCF_031168955.1 Gadus macrocephalus | reverse complement strand
CTGCCCCCCCCCCCCCCCCGGATACTTTAGGTTAGCTTGTTTTCCTCTCCCCCTCGCACCGATGATGCAAGTTCCTGTTGGACTTGATGATGACGAGACGACATGACGATGATGACGTCGTCACATGTATAAGATGGTGTGTGTGTGTGTGTGTGTGTGTGTGTGTGTGATGCGCGCGCGGTCGTGTGTGTGAGAGAGAGAGAGAGAATGTTCCCTGTTTCTTATTTCTCTTTAACAAAAACAGTTGTGCACTGGAAAAGCAGGGTGTAGGTCCAGGGGGAGGCGGTGGGGGTGGTGGGGTGGGTCTTGCGATGGGGGGGGGGGGGGTCGATTTTTTTTCTTGTCCCTTCGTTTTTTGTTCTTTTCTTCGGTTCATGTGTCGTCGTTTCTTTTTAATGTTTCTCGCCTTTCCGTGGAGTACCGATGAGCGTGTAGGGCCGTAGTGTGTCTGTGTAGCTCCGCTAGCCGGCCGCGGCGGGGCTCCCAATGATTCTGTTATGTCGAGAATAAATTCAGTTGATCATGCTTTTGTTTTTTTGTTTCTTTTTAATGTTATTGTATTTTACATTTTTATGGCTTTCGGTTGACATCGCGCCTTCTTACACAGAATGTCTACCCGGACACCCCCCCCCCCCCCCCCTCCCCCTTTTTTCTCATCATTTATTCACTTCTTCAGTGCCCCCCCTCCCCCTTATACACACAGACACACACACACACACACACACCCTCCCAACGTCTGTCAGATTACGTGTGTTCCCGCGGAGGTATTATTTTTTTTTGGGGGGGGGGGGGGGAGTATTTAACTTGTGCGTGTGTTTTGCGTATATAAAAGATCACTGGAAAGTCAAACGGGGAAAAAAATATGAATGGTGAATTATTTTCTCTTCTACGTTGATTTGATAATATTCTATTTTTATGTCATATAAAAAATTACACGAAAAAAACGACGGGAAAAAAAAAACACAATGTCGGGTTTGTACAGGTTAGATTTTTTTTTTGGGGGGGGGCTACAGGGATCATATCATTGCTGCCTTTAATTGTACAGCACCTTTTATCTGCACAAACACACATTTCACGCTACATTCGCCACTTCCTTTGTGTACAAAGTACTAGACACACACGAGCAACACACCCATGCAAGAGTTGTACGGTGACTCCAGATTGAGGAACTGTTGTTCATAGTGAAGATGGCGAGTCGTCTGAAAACATGACTTTTTGTTTTTGTTTGTCCTAGTTCAATTTTACAACATGGGGGGGTATGTACGGGCCTGTTTATTGGCTGTCAAAAGGAGGAAGGAGAGAACCACAGAGGGGGAGGGAGGCAGAAGGAAGTTGGGTTGAACTGTTGCGCTTTTATTTTGGAGGGCATTTCTTTGTTTTTTTTTATCCGTTTTATTCTGTTGTCAAGCAACGCCGTGATGATCGCAGCCAAGTCAACAAGATACCACCCATATCCGAGCACGTGTCTGCGCGCGCAAAAAATAAAGCTCAAAACAAAAGTAAGATACCGACCGTGACTCAACGTAAACACTCAGGTCCTTATCTCTCCTCCCTATTCCCTACATGCTCCCATCGGTGGGGGAGCTGACGTAGCGAGCGATTGCGTAAACTAGTTCCTGTCGGCCAGCGTGTGAGCAGCGAGATGTTATAGGGTCCCTATGACGGGCTCTCTATTTTTATTTTGTATTACTATTTCACATGGACACGCCCACCGTCGCCCTCCACATCTGTATCCATTTCCGAACGAGGCCGAACCCCTACTTTACGTTTTTCGGATTCCTCTACTCTTTGATTTATTTTATTTTCTTTCCACCTCTCCTCCAGAAGTTGATCATTGTATTACGGTGCTGGGTTTTTGGATTCTAATTATTATTATTATTATTATTACTCTGGCTGTTGCTGTTTTATTATTCTCTATCAGGGCTGATTTTAGTTCTCCTTATTTTTTTGTTTTTTTTGTTTTTTTTGTTTTACATTGCTGTAATTTACATTGATTTAAAAAAACGTGTTTTGAGCGAACTGTAAACTTTAGTGGTGGAAACGGGATGGGAGGGGTTGGTGGACTCCTGAAAATATGTATGTTTTTGTGCAAAGATGAAATGATGAAAAATTACAATGATAGTAATAAAAACAATATTGAAAAAAAAATCGAGATGGTTGTTTGGAAAAAAACAGCATATGAAAAGCAGTTGAAACAATTTTGTAACAGTATTCAAATGGTGGTTGTCATTATCAATAATGACAATTAGACCTAAATCTCTGTATCTAGGGGCATAAAGGTTACAACCAAGAGGGTCTTGCAACTTTTTTTGAATGTCATATCTATCCCCCAACACCATCAACCACAATGACTTGGTGGAGTGGGGAGAGCCAGCGGTTATGATTACCAGAGTTGCTGGATCAATTCCCCTCATGGCATTCTATACTGGTTTTTATTTCTAAAATGACTAACAATTAGAAGTTCAAATATAAGTGTACATAAAAGTTGCAAGACCCTCTTGGTTGTAAAGTTGCAAGTTGCAAGCTTCCAGTCCTTATGTTGGTGGCTTTTCATAGCGTGAATGTAATGTCAAATATGACTTCCGGCCATCAGAAAGCATCGGATCTGTGGTACATTGGATCGAGCTCTCTGTAAACGGTGCTGAGGTTGTGTGTTCAATTCCTGCAAAGATTGGTCACAATAGATCTGAAAGTTGTTATTAAAAATACGAGATCTAGGAATTCAAGTCAAATCTATCCTCCACTGCGGTCATACACAATGACTTGGTGGTGTAGTGGGGACAGCAAGCGGTTATGATCGTCAGGGTTCCTGGTTCTAGTTCCCCTCGTGTCTAACTATATTCTTTAAAAAAAAAAATATATATATATTTGGGGGGGGGGGGGTGGTTAACTTCATCACAATACTTTCAAAACGTTAATTGTGCAAAAAAGTTGCAAGACCCTCTTGGTTGTAACCTCCAAGATATTATGATCTACGTCTTGGTGGTGCAGGTTCGAGTCCCCGCATGCACGGCTAGTAAGAAGCTGACGTTCATGATGAGCTTTCAGACACTATGTAGGTTCAAGAGGTACCGTAATGGATACATCTTATTTCTCTGTCATGTGAATGGTAAAGTCGAGTATAACCTCCAAACATGCTCTGGAGGCGTCTTGGTGGTGCAGCGGTCAGGACTGGTGGTTAACGGTTGGTTAACGCTCTGTAGTCTTAGGTAGGAATCCCCGCTCACCTGGCCACCAAGAAGGGAGTACCCCCAAACGGCCCCCATGTTGCAGAACCCCCCCATATCCCCCATCCCCCCCTTCAGTAGGGGTGGGGGGGGTGTTAGGACTAAAAGGGTCTTGCTACTTTTTTGAACATCCCTTGCCCCCTTTTATATAGATCTATAGTTTTTAACTTTCTTTTATATAGTTTTTATCTTTATTTTTTTTATATATATCTTTCTTTTTTTTATATATATATATATATATATATATATAGTTTTTATCTTTTTTTAAGATCTTTTTAGATCTTTCAAGAAAGATATTTTTAGATCTTTCAAGAAAGTTAAAAACTACATAAATGAAAGTTAAAAACTATAGATCTATATGGGGGGGGGGGGGGAGAGTAAAGAAAAGGAGGAGGTATCGGGTTCTAGACCTCTTCTCGGGGGCATAGGTAGACTGCACTGCAGACATTGGGTATATTGGGGGGAAATAAATGGCTGTGTGGGGTTAGTGTTTAACAGAGGTGAAAAGGCCGAAGCTCACGAGTAGGGTCCAGCTGCAGCCCCGGAGAACAACACTCTGGCGTGACAACAACCCTGGCGCGACCGTAAAACCCCAAGAAGAAGAAAAAGAACAAGAACCCTGGCGCGACGGAAGTACTCTGGCGTGACGGAAGTGATTTATTTTTTTTACACACCGCTAAATTGGATACCAAAGATGAACCATGGAAGTAAGTGTGACTGCCAATATGCTTGATATAGCCTATTGAGTATGATTAATGTAAAAGTCGTGCCTCTGAGCTTACGAATCCGGAGTGCTCCAGGAGAAACGGAGCAATATCCCCGGAAATCGAGGCGGCAGTATAGAGTCAGAAATCAGACCATTCGCGAAAATAGATAGAGTAGGCCTAGTATAATATCTGATATCCATATATAGTGTATTTCACGTTTTATACTTAAATTATACTATATACCTGACCTAATTGCTTTCTTTTATTTATCCCATATTGTATTCACCGGAGGAAGAAACAAAGTGGAAGTGGTAGTCCACAAGCCGGTGTTCACGAGAGTTTCAACTGCTACTTTGCAAAGAAAATGTTGCAGAAAAATCTGCAGCCTCATCACAGGGGGATGATGTCAAAACTGGTTTTATGGATTCGTTAGAAGAAAACGCTACATGGCAGCATTGATTGATTAAAGCCCAACAGGTGCGCAACCCCAGCGAGGCTGCTCTGTTGCCCCCGGCACGTAGATGCGGCACGGCGGACTCAAAGTAACGAGACCTCATTGAATGAAGCTGAAGTTATTATTTTGCTTTTTTAAATCGAAAATTTGCTCTATGTTTTTACCTGTTTGCGACGAAGGACTGAATCTGTGATTTAATGTGATATAGTTAAATTGAAGAAGATTGTCATGTGAGTTATTGTATACCACACAATGGTGATTTAGCCAATGGCCCACTGATGAAAGCCCTTCCATTTGAAGTTTGAAGACCTGCTGAATAAAGTGCTTGGGACCCAGCTTCAAGTCCTGCTTATGACTGTTGTTTTTCAACCACAGTCATGTCGAATATAATGTCAAATATTCTTCTGGCAATCTCCAGCGCTGTGGCGAGCTCCCGGTCATCAGCCTGAGGTCCTGGGTTCGAGTCACTTAACAATGTACCAATTTAGCCTCAATGCCTTGATTGCTCAATTGCTCTTGGTTGGGGGGCTCTTAAATAATTGATTAGGAGGTTTTTTAGAGCATCCTCCAGTTTATCAAAAACATCTGGAGATCAGTCAGTTTATGAACGTTAATCTATTGAATCGAGTCCCAGAGCAAGCATTAGTACCGTGCATAGTTATGTATGCGTCTAAACAACTGCATCCAAGGGTAAATGTAGTGTATTAGGGATATTTCCCAGTGTCACTAATATGAAATGGCTGGAGATAAAATATAGGCCTTCCTAGACCTTCAAAGGAATTTAAAGGGATACGCAGAGGTATATGAAAATTTGCCTGTTTTACCCAGATTGAGATGATTTGTTTAATCCCAAATTCATCATTGTGCGTCAAGAAGGGGAATTCCCCGGGTTAGCATTTGCTTTCGACTGCCGAATCTATTGATTTGCAGAGTTATAGTATCCTTGCTCTATCTTACTTGAAACAAACATCAGCAGGATTTGAACAATGGTGCAGTCTGGAGACCAGGGTTCAATTCCTTTTCAATTCCTGTTTAATGTATGTGAATTAACTAAAGGGTAAGTCTAGTAAGTCTAATAAGTCTATAAAGTCTGTAATGATATTTCTATTGAACTGATTGATATAGCCTTCGACCACCGTATGATCCCAACCTTCATGGGGATGTGGAGAGAGCAGTTGGCTGACACTCCTGAGACCGGGGTTCAAGTCCAACTAATACTCTCTAATGTGTGTGTTTTCTGGTAAAGTCAAGTATAACCTCCAAGCATGTTCTGGGAAGTGTCTTGGTGGTGAAGCGGTCAGGGCTGGTGGTTAACGGTTAGTTAACGCTCTGTAGACTAAGGTTCGAGTCCCCGCTCACCCGGCAACCAAGAAGGGAGTAATCCCAAACGTAATGGATACATCTTATTTCTCAATCATGTGAATGGTAAAGTCAAGTATAACCTCCAAGCATGTTCTGGGAAGTGTCTTGGTGGTGAAGCGGTCAGGGCTGGTGGTTAACGGTTAGTTAACGCTCTGTAGACTAAGGTTCGAGTCCCCGCTCACCCGGCAACCAAGAAGGGAGTAATCCCAAACGTAATGGATACATCTTATTTCTCAATCATGTGAATGGTAAAGTCAAGTATAACCTCCAAACATGATCTATTAAGTGTCTTGGTGGTGCTGCGGTCAGGGCTGATGGTTAACGGTTAGTTAACGCTCTGTAGACTCAGGTTCGAGTCCCCGCTCACACGGCCACCAAGAAGGGAGTACACCCCAAAAGGCCCCCCCTCAGTGGGGGTGGGGGGGGGGGGGTTAGGACTGAAAGGGTCTTGCTACTTTTTTGAATGTAGTGAACCCTGTACTCCCTGCGTGATGGCCGTGTGAATGTCCCTTTACTGCCCCCCTCCCCCATTATTATTATAAGGTTTGAGTCCCCGCATGCACGCATGGCTAAAAAGAATGTTGAGCATTCAGACACTATGAGACACACACACGTCCACCAGAGGTACGTTAATGGATACATCTTATTTCTCAATCATGTGAATGGTAAAGTCAAGTATAACCTCCAAACATGTACTGGTAAGTGTCTGGGTGGTGCAGTGGTCTGGGCTGTTGGTTAACGCTCTGTAGACTCAGGTTCTAGTCCCAGCTCATACAGCCACCCGAGGTACCTTGATGGATTTATCTTATTTCTCTATCATGTGAATGGTAAAGTCAAGTATATCCTCCAAACATGCTCTGATAAGTGTCTTGGTGGTGCAGTGGTCAGGGCTGATGGTTAACGGTTAGTTAACACCCTATAGACTCAGGTTCGAGTCCCAGCTCACACAGCCACCTGAGGTACCTTGATGGATTCATCTTATTTCTCTATCATGTGAATGGCAAAGTCAAGTATATCCTCCAAACACGCACTAGATTGAGTCTTGGTGGTGCAGCGGTCAGGGCTGATGGTTAACGCCCTGTAGGCTAAGGTTCGAGTCACCGCTCACACGGCCACCAAGACGTGAGTACACCAAGGTCGGAACACCACCACGTTGGCGCGTATGGCAGAACCCCACCCCCCCCTCTCTGGGGGGGGTGGGGGGGGGGGAAAGGACTAAAGGGGTCTTGCTACTTGTGGTAAGGACTAAAGGGGTCTTGCTACTTGCGGTAAAAAGTTTCATCAAAAAGGGAAACATTTAAAAAAAATTATATATATTTTTTTAATCTTTCTTTATTTTTTATCTTTTTTTTTTTTATCTTTCTTATATTTTTTTCTATTTTTTTTTATCTTTCTTATATTTTATCTTTTTTTTTTATCTTTCTTATATTTTATCTTTTTATTTATCTTTCTTATATTTTATATATTTTTTTTTATTTTTCTTATTTTTTATGTTTTTCTATTTTTTTTATCTTTATTATATTTTTTATTTTTTTTTATTTTTTTTTATCTTTCTTATATTCTATCTTTTTTTTTTATCTTTCTTATATTTTATCTTTTTATTTATCTTTCTTATATTTTATATATTTTTTTTTATTTTTCTTATTTTTTATGTTTTTCTATTTTTTTTATCTTTATTATATTTTATATTTTTTTTTATCTTTCTTATATTCTATCTTTTTTTTTTATCTTTCTTATATTTTATCTTTTTATTTATCTTTCTTATATTTTATATATTTTTTTTTATTTTTCTTATTTTTTATGTTTTTCTATTTTTTTTATCTTTCTTATATTTTATATATTTTTTTTTATCTTTCTTATTTTTTATGTTTTTCTATATTTTTTATCTTTATTATATTTTATATATTTTTTTATCTTTCTTATATTCTATCTTTTTTTTTAACTTTCTTATATTTTATCTTTTTTTTTTTTACTTTCTTATTTTTTATCTTTTTGTTTTATCTCTTATTTTTTATCTTTTTTTATCTTTATTTTTTATCTTTCTTGAAAGATCTATAGATCTTTCTTTTTTTTAATCTTTTTTTTAAAATGTTTCCCTTTTTGATGAAACTTTTTAAATATGGGAGGGGCTATAAAGGGGGAGGAGGTGGGGTTATAATTGGGGGGGGTATATTTTAGGGGCATTCAAAAATGTATCAAGACCCCATTAGTCCTTACCCCCCAGTAGCAAGACCCCTTGAGTCCTTACCCCCCCCCCCCACCCCCTCTGAAGGGGGGGGTGGGGGGGGGGGTGGACAGAACCCCCCCCACTAATGTACCTCTTGTACCCGTTCTTGGCCGTGCGAGCAGGGACTCGAACCTTAGTCTACAGAGCGTTAACTAACCGTTAACCACCAGCCCTGACCGCTGCACCACCAAGACGCTTTCCAGAACATGTTTGGAGGTTATACTTGACTTTACCATTCACATGATTGAGAAATAAGATGTATCCATTACCGTACCTCTGGTGGACGTGTGAGCTGGGACTCGAACCTTAGTCTACAGAGCGTTAACTAACCGTTAACCACCAGCCCTGACCGCTGCACCACCAAGACGCTTACCAGAACATGTTTGGAGGTTATACTTGACTTTACCATTCACATGATTGAGAAATAAGATGTATCCATTAACGTACCTCTGGTGGCTGTGTGAGCGGGGACTCAAACCTCTAATGTACCTCTTGATCCCCGGTTCGGATCCGGGAACCTGAACCAACATTCTTATTAGCCGTGCGTGCATACGGGGACTCAAACCTGAGCCTACAGAGCGTTAACCAACAGCCCTGACCGCTGCACCACCCAGACGCTTACCAGAACATGTTTGGAGGTTATACTTGACTTTACCATTCACATGATTGAGAAATAAGATGTATCCATTAACATACCTCTGGTGGCTGTGTGAGCGGGGTCTCAAACCTTACCTCTTCCAACCGGTTCGGATCCGGGAACCTGAACCAACATTCTTATTAGCCGTGCGTGCATGCGGGGACTCATACCTGAGCCTACAGAGCGTTAACCAACAGCCCTGACCGCTGCACCACCCAGACGCTTACCAGAGAGTGCTTGGAGGTTATACTTGACTTTACCATTCACATGATAGAGAAATAAGATGTATCCATTACGGTACCTCTTGAACCCCGGTTCAGAGCAGGGAACCTGAACCTACATAGTGTCTGAAAGCTCGACATTCTTATTAGCCGTGCGTGCATGCGGGGACTCAAACGTGAGTCTACAGAGCGTTAACCAACAGCCCTGACCGCTGCACCACCCAGACACTTACCTGATCATTATTGGAGGTTATACTTGACTTTACCATTCACATGATAGAGAAATAAGTTGTATCCAATACGGTACCTCTTGAACCCTGGTTCTGAGCAGGGCACCTAAACCATAGTGTCTGAAAGCTCGTCATTCTTATTAGCCGTGCGTGCGTGGACTCGAACCAGAGTCTACAGAGCGTTAACCGACAGCCCTGACCGCTTCACCACCAAGAAGCTAATCAGAGAGTGCTTGGAGGTTATACTTGACTTTACCATTCACATGATAGAGAAATAAGAGGTATCCAATACCGTACCTCTTGAACCTATATAGTGTCTGAAAGCTCATCATGAAGGTCAGCTTATTGGCCGTGCGAGCGGGGACTCGAACCAGAGTCTACAGAGCGTTAACCGACAGCCCTGACCGCTTCACCACCAAGAAGCTAATCAGAGAGTGCTTGGAGGTTATACTTGACTTTACCATTCACATGATAGAGAAATAAGAGGTATCCAATACCGTACCTCTTGAACCTATATAGTGTCTGAAAGCTCATCATGAAGGTCAGCTTATTGGCCGTGCGAGCGGGGACTCGAACCTGAGTCTACAGGGTGTTAACCAACAGCCCTTACCGCCACACCACCAAGACACCTACCAGAGCAAGTTTGGAGGTTATACTTGACTTTACAATTCACACAGTCTAGAAATAACAGGTATCCATTAAGGTACTTACTCCATCAGGGGACTTAAACCCCATTACTGGCCCCCATTATATACCCCCTCATTATAACTAACCCTAACCCTACCCCTTAGGTTTTGTTTGATGACGGGCGATGAAAAACCACACTGCTACACCTTATGTTTAATTTGACAACCGATAAAAAAATTGACAGTGTTACCCCTTATGTTTTGTTTGATGACGGGCGATGAAAAACCACACTGCTACACCTTATGTTTAATTTGACAACCGATAAAAAAATTGACAGTGTTACCCCTTATGTTTTTTTCATGACGACCGATAAAAAACAAGTGTTACCCCTTATGTTTTTTTTCATGACTATCGAAAAAAACGACAGTGTTACCCCTTAGGTTTTTTTCATGACGACCGATAAAAGACGACAGTATTATTAGCCATTATGTTTTTTTCATGACGGCCGATTAAAAAACAACAGTGTTACCCCTTATGATTTGTTTGATGACGGGCGATGAAAAACCACACTGCTACACCTTATGTTTAATTTAAAACATGAGGGGTAACACTGTCGATATTTATCAAATAAAACATAAGGGGTAACACTGTCGATATTTATCAAATAAAACATAAGGGGTAACACTGTCGTCTGTTATCGGTTGTCATGAAAAAAAACATAAGGGGTAACACTTTTGTTTTGTTTAGGGGTAACACGGTCGTTAAGGAAAAAAACATAAGGGGTAACACTGTCGATTTTCTTTGGTCGTCGTGAAAAAGACATAAGGGGTAACACTGGTGTTTTTATCAAATAAAACATAAGGGGTAACACTGTCGTTTTTTATCGGTAGTAATGAAAAAAAACATAACGGGTAACACTGTTGTTTTTTATCAAATGAAACATAAGGGGTAACATTGTCGATATTTATCAAATAAAACATAAGGGGTAACACTGTGGTTTACTATCAGTGGTCATGGAAGAAAACATAAGGGTTTACACTGTCGTATTCTATCGGTCGTCATGAAAAAGACCTTAGGGGTAACACTGTCGTTTTTTTATCAAAGGATTCCTTCCTCCTTCATGCATTACTGATGCGTTACTAATAAGTCTTTCCAACTGTTTATTGTTTGAATGGTGTTGGTTAATTTGTGCGGTCGCTTCTTTGATTATACTGCAGAAAACCATAAGTTGAATGGAGGCACGGATTATACTGCAGAAAACCATAAGTTGAATGGAGGAAATAAATTGCACTGAAGTGCACATCTCTCGTTTTATTTGAGGCCAGCTATTCCTATACATACACCTGCACAAGAAAAACGCATTCCCAACGTTTTAGTCAAGACTTTGTGTCGTGCCTAACAACGACTTCTAATATCACTGTAAACCACAGCCATTTTTGGCTTATTGCTTAAATACATTATCATTGTAATACATTGTTGATGTACAACATCCGTTGAATATTAAAAGTTGAGCACTTAATGTTGGATTATTGTTAATGATGTATTTGCAAAAATGTATTTGACAGTGTAGTACTGTGTGTGTCTGGTTTAAGCAGCCTCACCCGACAGTCTAATAAGAGGCCAATCAGCCTCACCTGACAGTCTAATTAGAGGCCAATCAGCCTCACCTGACAGTCTAATTAGAGGCCAATCAGCCTCACCCGGCAGTCTAATTAGAGGCCAATCAGCCTCACCTGACAGTCTAATTAGAGGCTAATCAGCCTCACCTGGCAGTCTAATTAGAGGCTAATCAGCCTCGCCCAGGGCTGGGTGAGGCTGCACATCTGTTGCACATTGAGTAATCAGTGAGGTTCAACCAGCTGTTTCCACACACACACTCAGGGGGGGGGGGGTGCTCCCAGATGGCATCATCACCAGGCCATGTATCATAATCAAACCTTTACCAATAAGCCGGATTTGACACCACCTTGAGTTATTTGTCAGGAGAAGCCCAAAATAAGTCACCTAGGTTGAGTGCAGCATTGCCTCACTGTCCTACCTGCTTTTATTGATGACTGATTTAGTTAAGCAACCTGTCCAATTCCTACCATGACTTGACACATGTACAGGGACCATTAGCTAGCTGTAACCGAGTTAGCATGCCTGTGCTATGCCGGTCGCTTTTAATTATTCATGGCAGTCACCACTAAAGGCCGCCATAGGCTTAAGTGGATCCAGAAGTCCTCCTCTGATAAGCAAAACTATAAGGGGGCAGAACGGCACAGAACCTGGACAGGAACTGGACAGGAACTGGACAGACTGCAGGTGGGAGGAGTTACGCCTTTATTTCCTGCTTTGTTACGGAGATATTCTACCAAAGAAAACTCAGCGGCCGAGGAGATGTAGGAGAGGGATTTGAGAAAATGTCAGGGCCGGCCAGCACGGTGAGGATTGACAACTTCAGATTCTTTCTTTCAGTTTACCAGTGGAGGCCGAGTGTGTGTTTGCTGTTAACGGCAAAGCACGCGGCGACAGATTCCCGTGCCCCCACGCACATGGTTTGTCATGTTGTCAGCCCCCAGATTTGAGCTGCTGTCAGGCGTCAGATTAATCATCCAAAGTCTGATTTGTGAGACGCACCTTCAGGATGTAATTTAGTTCTTCGAATACCCTTGAGGGCCTTGAGGCACAGCCCGTTTACTAAAAGATGTGGAAAGTTTTTCTCGAGTGTGCTCTGGCTGACGATAAACAGCAATGAGCTCCATTGCTTTTGTCGTCCACCTCACCATGATGACCGTCGCCTCACTATAACCCTCCCCCCATTCATCAAAAGAATGGTTTGAGGGGGAGGGCTTATAATGGGGGCGGGGCAGTAAAGGGACATTCACACGGCCATCAGGGAGTACAGGGTTCACTACATTCAAAAAAGTAGCAAGACCCTTTCAGTCCTAACCCCCCCCCCCCACCCCCACTGAGGGGGGGCCTTTTGGGGTGTACTCCCTTCTTGGTGGCCGTGTGAGCGGGGACTCGAACCTGAGTCTACAGAGCGTTAACTAACCGTTAACCACCAGCCCTGACCGCAGCACCACCAAGACACTTATAAGATCATGTTTGGAGGTTATACTTGACTTTACCATTCACATGATTGAGAAATAAGATGTATCCATTAACGTTCCTCTGATAGCCGTGTGAGCGGGGACTCGAACCTTAGTCTACAGAGCGTTAACCACCAGCCCTGACCTCTTCACCAACAAGACGCTTTGCTGTACATACTTGGAGGTTATACTTGACTTAACCATTCACATGATAGAGAAATAAGATGTATCCATTACGTTTGGGGGTACTCCCTTCTTGGTGGCCTGGCGAGCTGGGACTCGAACCTTAGTCTACAGAACGTTAACCGACTGCCCTGACCGCTTCACCACCAAGACGCTTACCAGAGCGTGCTTGGAGGTTATACTTGACTTTACCATTCACATGATAGAGAAATAAGAGGTATCCATCCAATACGGTACCTCTTGAACCCTGGTTCTGAGCAGGGCGCCTGAACCTACATAGTGTCTGAAAGCTTGTCATTCTTAATAGCCGTGCGTGCGGGGACTCGAACCAGAGTCCACAGAGCGTTAACCGACTGCCCTGACCGCTTCACCACCAAGATGCTTACCAGAATGTGCTTGGAGGTTATACTTGACTTTACAATTCACACAGTCTAGAAATATGCTGCGTCCATTAAGGTACTTATTCCGTCAGGTTAAACCCTGGGTCTAAGCGGTGAACAGAATCTAGAGAACATTAGTTGGACTTGAACCCCGGTCTCAGAAGTGTCAGCCAACTGCTCTCTCCACTTCCCCATGGAGGTCATGAACAAATTGTGGTTGAAGGCTATATCAATCAGTTACATTGAAATATCTTTACAGACTTAATAGACTTACTAGACTTACCCTTTAGTTAATTAACATACATTAAACAGGAATTGAACAGGAATTTAACCCTGGTCTCCAGAGTGCTATCCAACAGTGCTCTCCACTGCACCACTGTTCAAATCCTGCTGATGTTTGTTTCAAGTAAGATAGAGCAAGGATACTATAACTCTGCAAATCGATAGATAGCTCTCCACCGCACCACTGAGAGAATGATCAATGTTCAACAAACAATCATTCAATATAGAAAGAGGTCACACATGACATTACAATGTCTAAAGTGTATTTCTTTCTTCAATGGTTACCTCAAGGCAGACAATGAGAAGGGGCGCTATGTTAATTTAAATTCAATAATGACATTAATATTTTTTTATTCACCCTAGGAGAGCGCCTATAAGTGTACAAAAAAGTTGCAAGACCCTCTTGGTTGACACACACACACACACACACACACACACACACACACGGGATGGGGGAGGGTTAACCTCATCAAGACTACTTTCTAAACTGAAGTGTACAAAAAAGTTGCAAGACCCTCTTGGTTGTTACACCCCTCCCCAGCCCCCGTGAAGGGGGATGGGGGGTTCTGCAGGTGACCAGTAGACCTAGCCCCGGAAGGTAAAAGCAAACAGAATATTTTGTAGAATCAAATAGTTCAATAGTTAGTTTAAAACTGCTTTAAGTTATCCCTGAAAGTCTTTTATAAATTAAATAGGAAACGCTGTGGAGCTTTGAATCTCTCCTTATTGCTAGAATAACATGTTTTCAGCCATTCAACTTCTGTCAACACTTCCTCGTAAAAGCCTATGGAAATATAAATAAAATAGTCAATAACTGGAGTTTGAGAATGTGAATAACTGCTGCATAAGACGGATGTTCAGCCGGAATATTTATTTTTTTGGTAATTTCTTTATTCTAAAAAAAACAAAATAACACAAGTAGTTCATGATTCCACAATATAAACACCTTCTCACATACGGTAACACCATTAAGTACATTCTGGAAGGAAGAAATCAACGACGTAACAAAGCAATCACTTCTCAAAAAAGCACAATCAAAAAAAGCGGGAAAGCCACGTTTAAAGCCACACTAACTCATGGGGAAGACGCGTCCAATGGGGACAAAATGGCCGCTGTGTCACCGGCAAAGTAGAAGAAGGGAGGAGGAGCTACTATCGGATACTTAAACCCACAAAACAAGGCTGGTGAAGCGGGCCGGGGGTTACGTCAACACGCTCATACCAGCCGGCCGACGCGGCTCAGGGTGAAAGGAAAACTTTAACGACACGAACATGAACTTGGTAAGCTTACGAAACAAAACAGGGGTTGAATTACCGTTCTAGTTTTTACAACCAAAGTGTAGAGGGAACTAAACGTGGTTCCAAAACAAAACGTTGCCCGTCGTCGCGTGCCCCACGTGTGTTTGTCGAGACCTCCGGTGGGTCGGTCTCCCCGCCGGGGACGCCGGCTGCGTCTGCGCTGTCGTACCTGGGGT
>NC_082398.1:4145957-4192622 GCF_031168955.1 Gadus macrocephalus | reverse complement strand
ACCATGTTTGACATCTCCCGGGCAACGGGACCCGAGCAGGGACGCATCCGCACGGAGCGATCCATTAACTGGCTGAACGGTGAGACACACACACACACACACACACACACACACACACCCACCCCTTCATGTACACCCACAAACAAATGCATACACACACACAGGCGCATACAGACACAGACACACACAACCACTGTCTCTGTCTCTCTTTCTCTGTCTGTCTGCCTGTCTGTCTCTCTCTCGCGCTCTTCGCTCTCTCTCTCTACCCCCCCTCCAAATCTTCCCACACACACATACACACACACACAGACACACACACACACACACACACACACACACACATACACACACACCGAATGTCTACCCTGCAAGACGATCATTTCATTGTCTCTTGTCTCATTGTGTGTGTGTGTGTGTGTGTGTGTGTGTGTGTGTGTGTGTGTGTGTGTGTGTGTGTGTGTGTGTGTGTGTGTGTGTGTGTGTGTGTGTGTGTGTGTGTGCGCGCGCCCCTCAGACCCAGAGTTTGTGAGCGCGTCCTTCATCCAGCAGGACCCCACCAGTGAGCCCGCTGGGCGACGATGACAAGCTCTACTTCTTCTTCACCGAGGTGGCCAAGGAGTACGAGATGTACACCAAGGTCAAGGTGCCCCGCGTCGCCCGCGTCTGCAAGGTACCGCCGGGCACAGAGGGCGTGAGCGAGTGTGTGTGTGTGTGTGTGTGTGTGTGTGTGTGAGTGTGACTGAGGGAATGTGAAAGGGTGTGTGTGCGTGTGAGAGCATGTGTGTTAAAGTATGTGTGCGTTATTTTTTTTGTGCGTGTGTGAGAGAGTGTTTGTGAGTGAGTGTTTGTCTGTGTGTGTGTGTGTGTTGTGTGTGTGTGTGTGTGTGTGTGTGTGTGTGTGTGTGTGTGTGTGTGTGAGAGAGAGTATGTGTGTGTGTTTGCGGGAAACCGATCCTCCCGATGAACCCACCGCATTTATTATACTTTTCGACCGTAATACATTTTCATCAGACATTTTTGGGTCGTTTACGCAATGGTTTATATATTATTTGACCTCTGACCTCTCCGTCTCCCCCCCCCCAGTCGGACGTGGGGGGCATGAAGACCCTGCAGCGGCGCTGGACCACCTCCTGAAGGCCCAGCTGGTGTGTGAGGACCGGCCCAGCGGTCAGCGCTACAACGTGCTCACCGACGTCTTCACGCTGCGACCGCGACCCCAGCGACCCCGCCACCACCCAGTTCTACGGCCTCTTCACCTCCCAGTGGTGAGCGGCCGGCCCCCACAGAGGGTCACGTATACACACACACGTGCGGGTTGGGATGGTGTGTAAACATACAAGGGGCCGAGTATCAGACCACAACCACCGAGACAGACTGCCCTCCACTGGGGACGCTGCTGTAGTGTTACCTGCACCGTTTACACTCTTTAATAACCGGGAAGTACTTGCACTGGGCTACTTTATAATTCGTACTGTTATACTGTTTTTCCTGTTGGTTTTGTTTGTTGTTTGTCCTTACTTCAGCATTTACTTTAGCACTATTTTGGATTTTCTATTGTATTGTGTTGTATCCTTTGTCTTTGCATGCTGCTGTGCTCTAACCGGTATTTCTCCTGCGGGGATTAATATAGTTTTATGTATCTGTGGATCTATCTCCTTCCGTTCTGTGTCGTTTATCAGGGGTCGTTAGTTTTTAAAAGCTCTGACGTCTCTCTCTCTCTCTGTCGGGGTCCCAGGGAGCGCGAGGAGCTGGCGGCCGTGTGCGTCTTCAGTCTGTCCGACATCAACAAAGTGATGGACGGCCCCTTCAAGGAGCTGAAGAAGACCTGCGAGAACTGGATCAATCCGGAACCCGTCCCCAGACCCCGGCCCGGACAGGTACTTGACGGCTTGCTACTAACTCTCGGTATACTACTGGAACGTACTCTGCTATAGGAGAACTTTAGACCCTTTGTGACGTCCAATATATTCTTCTACATCTTATCTCTGTCCTCCTCCACCACCACCACCTACCCTTTCACCTCCTCCTCCCCCACCCCCTCCACCCCAGTGTCTGAACAGCGCCCTGCGGGCGGAGGGCTTCGAGTCGTCCCTGAGCTGCCCGACAAGGTGCTGACGTTCACGCGGACCACCCGCTGATGGAGAACAGCGTGACGGCGGCCCCCCTGCTGCTGCGCCGCGGCGTCACCTACACCAAGCTGGCCGTCACGCTGGCCGACGGCGGCGCCGGCGCCCTGCTGCTCCTCGGCACAGGTGTGTGTGTGTGTGTGTGTGTGTGTGTGATTAGTGTGTGTGTGTGTGTGTGTGTGTGTGTGTGTGTATTAGTGTTTGTGTGTGTGTGTGTGTGTGTTACATTCCTGCTGTATCCATGTCATCTCTTGTTTTCAGCCCGTTAACGTTTGGTCTGTTCATTGGAGGGTTTTGGTGTTCAAAAATAATATCTTCTAACTACTCTCAAATGTAAACATATGATATAATATAATATAGAATTTATGTTTAACATGTAGCCAACATATATATATATATTTTGTTTTAAGATTAGGGCACTTATCCATCTCCCTGTCACACAGGGTTAGGATTATATATATATATATATATATATATATATATATATATATATACAATACTCATAGACCACACTGTATGATTAATGCGTGTGTTGTGGTGCAGATCGGGGGGAGCTCCACCGGGTGGCGGTAGTGGGCCAGAACACCACCTTACTGCAGGAGGTCCCTCTGTTCCCCGCGGACCAGCCCATCAACAACATAGTGCTGCACCCAGGTGGAGACACAACCACACACACACACACACAACACACACACACACACACACACACACACACACACACACACACACACACACTCAAAGGCGTCTCCTCCATGCGTCTCTAACCCGTGCCCCCCTGTCCCGGTCCAGGGCCAGGCCCTGGTGGGTACCCCCCAGTCCCTGGCGCGGGTCGCGGCCCAGGGCTGCGGGCTGCACCCCAGCTGTGAGGTGTGCGCGCGGGCACGGGGGCTGGGCTGCACCTGGACACCACCCGCCACGGAGGGCCCCACGACGGGACCTGTGGACCAGGCCCCGAGCCGGTGAGGAGAGAGAGAGAGAGAGAGGAGAGAGAGAGAGAGAGAGAGAGAGAGAGAGAGAGAGAGAGAGAGAGAGAGAGAGAGAGAGAGAGAGAGAGAGAGAGAGAGAGAGAGAGAGAGAGGAGAGCGAGAGAGAGAGAGAGAGGAGAGAGAGAGAGAGAGAGAGAGAGAGAGAGAGAGAGAGAGAGAGGAGAGAGAGAGAGTCTAGGAGGTGAGGGACTTTTACACTATATTGATGTCATTGTATGATGTTGAAACAACCCTGTTGTTCTAAACCCTACGTCTGAGGGTCATTCCATCGCGTAGATCTTTATTTCAGATTTTAAGGGCATATGTTCATATCGTATCACAAAGCGATAGCACTGAGTAGCTGCCCCGACCTTAACCAACCAACCAATTTCATACATTTCAACCGGTCTGTCCGTCTGTCCCGTCCCCAGGCCCGGGCCAGGGGACATGGTGGAGGAAGCCCTGAAGAAGTGTAACAGCAGAGAGGGTGAGTTCCCGAAAGACAGAACCCCGGCCTTATCGGCACATCAGACCTTGTTATGATCAGTCAACTTCGTACCGTCAATTGACTACAGTATGTTCTGCTTTCTTACTGGAAACGTTCAATGCTGAAAGATTGTCTTTATTAACCCCCTCTTCTTCCTCCTCCCCCTCCTCTCTATCTCCTCTTCTCCCTCCTTCTCCTCTTGCTACTCCCCTCCCCTTCTCCTCTTCCCTCCCCCTCCCCCTCCTCCTCCCCCTCCCCCTCCTCCTCCTCCTCCCCCTCCTCCTCCTCCTCCTCCTCCCCCTCATCTTCCTACTCCTCCTCCTCCTCCCCCCTCCTCCCCCTCCCCCCCCCCCCTCCTCCTCCCCCTCCCCCTCCTCCTCCTCCTCCTCCTCCTCCCCCCCCTCCTCCCCTCCAGGCCGGTGCACTCCGGCAGTGAGGGAGCTGCGCGTCTCCCTGGGCCTGCACCTCCTGCTGCCCTGCGTCCAGGTCTCCCCCAGGCCCTGCACCTGGACCCACCCCCCCCCAGAGACAACACCCGGCAGCACCACTCCCACCTGGAGGTGACGGTCAGCGAGGAGAGCCTGGGCACCTACGTCTGCACCTGTCAGGTGCGTCAGGAGGAACTCAAAGATACCACGCGGGGAGCCTCGTCAATGTAACGCAATATTAACATTCACGTTCAGGAGACGTTTTTAATCCAAACAACCTTACAATGTGGACGTTTGTCGGAAGAAAGAGAAACAATATATCGCTGCCTTTCGGTAAAAAGTAAGGATGTTCATGGTGTCAAGTGTCAAGCACCAACAATATCTAGGTTAACCCGTTCACCGTATAAAAACAAAAACAAAGAAGACTAGGATAAGATGCTACATAATGCAAAGTACTATTTTTAAATTCAAGGACGCACAACATACAATAAGTGCGTACATTAAGTGCCAGGAAGTTCAACACACAATAAGTGCGTACATTAAGTGCCAGGACGTACAACACACAATAAGTGTGTAAGAGGGTTGTGGGGTGGATGGGGGGGGGGGGGGGGCTATGCAGAGTCTAGGTGAACTCTGTTGAAACATGTTGTTTTAAACATGGGTCTCACTTCCTCTTCTTCTGCCTCTTGTGGGTCTCAGGAGGCGGGGCCAGATCGGGGAGAGCCCACTTCATGTCGCCGGGCGGCCTACGATCTGGTGGTGGCGGGGCCGTTCGCCGGGGGGGCGGTGGCCACGGCGGGAAACCGCCACCTGCTGGCCATCTACATCCTGTGCTTCTGCCTGGGCCTCGCCATGGGCACCTTCCTGCTCTACTTCCTGAGCCGGCGCCGCCCGCTCGGCCTGCGCCTGGCCAAGCGCTCGCTGTCGTCCGACAAGGGGCGGGACCTGCTGGGCTCCTCGGCCACGCCCCAGTCCCCCGGCAGCGCCAGCCTGCTGTCGGACGCCTTCACGCCGTCGGAGAAACGCAACGGCACGGCCATGACGTCGCTGCACTCCACGCAGGGCAACGGCGGTCCCCACGGCAACCACAGCTACAGCAGCAACCTCATCAGCAACAGCAGCAACGCCAGCAGTAACCCTGGCAACGGCCACGGGGAGCCCGTGCACTCCAACTACGAGCGCAACGCGAGCATACCGCCGGCCGACCGGCTGGACGGACGGACGGGGGAGAGGGGGAGGGAGGGGGGGGAGGATGTGGACGAGGGGCTGGGGGAGGGGCTTGGAGACTCCATGAGAGGTCTGGAGGAGGAGATGGCCAAGTTCCCGCTCTATAAGTCGCCGGCGCCACTGGCGAGGTGCGAGGAGAGTTCGATATGAGCCGGGGGGATTCTTGCGTATGGTTACGAAATAAAACATTACGAGAGGATCCCGGGTTTAATTTATGGATCGGACGCGCCGTGTCGTACCTCCGGACTGAGAGCGGAGCGGGAAGAGGATGCAAACTAGCCGCCGCGGCGCGGTTGTAGGCCTACTGCGCAGCGGCGAGCTATGACACTAGAGTCTCTATGTGAGAAATGTATGCGGGATTGATTCCAAAGCACGTATATACATGTATGTGTGTGTGTGTGTGTGTGTGTCTGATCAAATATATTATTACAGCGGAGGGAAGATAGTCAGATGAAGAATAGGACCTTTGAAAAATAATAAAAAAGAAGTTATCCAGGACGACACGTGAAGACGTCTGTGTAGTGTGAGGCACTCCAGTGGATATGTGAAAAAACGTAAATGTAAGATGTCAAAGAAGAAAGCTTTTAATGTTTTTCACCGACGACATGCGCACATGAAACGGACTTGACGTGTTGAATGGGAAGAGAAAAGACAGTAATCAAAGAGGAAAATGTCTGCATCTTCACAGGCATGTTCACAAAGAAGCCATATTCCTTCCGTGTTGTCTTTGTTGTTGTCGTGTCCCTTTTGTGCCACAAGGGGGCCAAATAAGTAGCACTTTGAACCACTGGACGACACTTCTCCGAGGCTTGTCTGAAACGCATATTTAATTTTTTATTGCTTGGTGATGTTTTTTTCTTGATGTTTCTCACCGACATGAACGCAACTCCGCGACAACTCCCACGATCCCTGGCCCGGCGTCGACTAAGGACAAAAGATCGCCCCCTACTGGTGAAACAACGATAATAATAATAATTTTATTTTGTACAATTGACTGCGATGACCCGATAGTGGATCGATTCGAGCTGATTGGAGCCTGCAATCGAGGGTTAGATTGTTCTAATCGCCATGATGTCGCCATCGGGCTCTTCGAAAGCAAATACGATTGCGGGGTCAAGGTTCAAGAACGACAGACCAGGAGGGGACCAGGAGGGGCCCTGGGGAACTTGATCACATGTTTGACATTTGGGTGCAAAGGCCCTTGAATGCCTCATGCAACTTGACCCAAATTCACCACCTCTGCTCTGTACAACAAGTGTACCAAACAAATATCTAAAAGATGTCTTCTGTATCGTTTTTGTCATGTCTTTTTTAATAAAACGTTAAAAACTGTTACTGAACACACAGTTGTCCCTACATTGATCCGGCAGCTGATCCAATAATTCAAAGGGAGCCTATACTGCGCTTTGCAATGATCACAAGAACAAGTTGATCTCTGACCTTTAATGAATTATGAGACTGAAATCTTGTAAACGCTAGGTTTTCACAGATATTATCCAAGGGTTTATTCAGGGACATTGAAGATTATTCAACGTCCTGAAGCAACATCATCGCAAACCTTGATCTACGACCATCATAGAGGTTCATCCTTGATCTGTCTTTTAAACTGTAACCTCCAACCATACCATTTAACCTGACTGAGGAATGGGAGAGAGCTGTTGGCTAATTGCCCAGAGACCCAGGTTCATGTCTTGCTGATTGACTTTCCTTCAACTTATTTCTAATAACATGTGAATTGTAAAGTCTAGTATAATTTCCGAGCTAATCCTAGCAGGCGTCTTGGTGGTGCAGCGGTTAAGGGGTGTTGGTTATTGGATGATTGTTTGTTGAACATTGATCATTCTCTCAGTGGTGCGGTGGAGAGCACTGTTGGATAACCTCTGTAGACCAGGGTTCCAGTCCAACTGATGAACTCATACTTCTACATCATGTGAATTGTAGTCAAGTATAACTTCCGAGCAAATCCTAGCCGGCGTCTTGGTGGTGCAGCGGTTATGGGGGGATGGTGTACACGTCTGAGTTTCATTAATTAGTACAGTAGTAAGTAAGTAACACATCAATTCACATTACGGCGTCATGTTTAATAACCCAACCGATATACCGTAACGTTGACACAATGTCTGATGCGCATTAAAACCATAATCAGTGCAACAACAAAAAAAGTGCTTTACTATATTTCGAAAACAGCAACTAAAACAGAGCCGAGCAAGCAACGACGGGCGTTAAACACAACCAACAGTCGAGCCTTTATGAACGGCAGAACTCAGAGCTGCTTGCTGAGCTTGCGCGCCGTCCTCTCGCTCGCGTCGAACGCCGCCTTGGTGTCCATCAGCTGGTCCAGCTGCCGGCGGACCCGCGCCATGTCCAGCTGGACCGTCTCGGCCTGTTGGCGCAGCGCGGCCGACTCCACGCGCAGCTGTGTCGCCGACAGCGCGAGCTGGTCGCTGCGCGTGCGGCACTGGGTCTGCACGCGCTGCGCGTCCTCCAGCATGGACTCCACGCTGGACGCCACTGACTCACACTGGTCGCGGGACATGGCCTGCGGAGAAAGGGGGCGGGCGGGTGCAGGTTTGCTTATTTTTTACGGTGATTCACGGTGAGGTCGGTCGGGTACCTTGGGATTAAAAGGAGGAGGTATCGGGTTCTAGACCTCTTCTGGGGGGCATAGGTAGACTGCACTGCAGACATTGGGTATATTGGGGGGAAATAAATGGCTGTGTGGGGTTAGTGTTTAACAGAGGTGAAAAGGCCGGAGCTCACGAGTAGGGTCCAGCTGCAGCCCCGGAGAACAACACTCTGGCGTGACCTTTAATATGTCCATGGGCGTGACAACAACCCTGGCGCGACCGTAAAACCCCAAGAAGAAGAAGAAGAAGAACCCTGGCGCGACGGAAGTACTCTGGCGTGACGGAAGTGATTTATTTTTTTAACACACCGCTAAATTGGATACCAAAGATGAACCATGGAAGTAAGTGTGACTGCCAATATGCTTGATATAGCCTATTGAGTATGATTAATGTAAAAGTCGTGCCTCTGAGTTTACGAATCCGGAGTGCTCCAGGAGAAACGGAGCAATACCCCCGGGAATCGAGGCGGCAGTATAGAGTCAGAAGTCAGACCATTCGCGAAAATAGCTAAGAGTAGTATAATATCTGATATCCATATATAGTGTATTTAACGTTTTATACTTAAATTTTACTATATACCTGACCTAATTGCTTTCTTTTATTTATCCCATATTGTATTCACCGGAGGAAGAAACAAAGTGGAAGTGGTAGTCTTCCACAAGCCGGTGTTCACGAGAGTTTCAACTGCTACTTTGCAAAGAAAATGTTGCAGAAAAATCTGCAGCCTCATCACAGGGGGATGATGTCAAAACTGGTTTTATGGATTCGTTAGAAGAAAACGCTACATGGCAGCATTGATTGATTAAAGCCCAACAGGTGCGCAACCCCAGCGAGGCTGCTCTGTTGCCCCCGGCACGTAGATGCGGCACGGCGGACTCAAAGTAACGAGACCTCATTGAATGAAGCTGAAGTTATTATTTTGCTTTTATAAATCGAAAATTTGCTCTATGTTTTTACCTGTTTGTGACGAAGGACTGAATCTGTGATTTAATGTGATATAGTTAAATTGAAGAAGATTGTCATGTGAGTTATTGTATACCACACAATGGTGATTTAGCCAATGGCCCACTGATGAAAGCCCTTCCATTTGAAGTTTGAAGACCTGCTGAATAAAGTGCTTGGGACCCAGCTTCAAGTCCTGCTTATGACTGTTGTTTTTCAACCACAGTCATGTCGAATATAATGTCAAATATTCTTCTGGCAATCTCCAGCGCTGTGGCGAGCTCCCGGTCATCAGCCTGAGGTCCTGGGTTCAATGTACCAATTTAGCCTCAATGCCTTGATGGGCGATTGCTCTTGGTTTGGGGGGGGGGGGGGGGGGCTCTTAAATAATTGATTAGGAGTTTTTTTAGAGCATCCTCCAGTTTATCAAAAACATCTGGAGATCAGTCAGTTTATGAACGTTAATCTATTGAATCGAGTCCCAGAGCAAGCATTAGTACCGTGCACCCTCTAGTTATGTATGCGTCTAAACAACTGCATCCAAGGGTAAATGTAGTGTATCAGGGATATTTCCCAGTGTCACTATTATAATATGAAATGGCTGGAGATAAAATATAGGCCTTCCTAGACCTTCAAAGGAATTGAAAGGGATACGCAGAGGTATATGAAAATGTGCCTGTTTTACCCAGATTGAGACGATTTGTTTAATCCCAAATTCATCATTGTGCGTCAAGAATGGGAATTCCCCGGGTTAGTCGTGAAATTTGGTTTTAGAAACAATGTTGTTCAATGTAATGTGACTTATAAGCTTTAACCAATCCCACTGTCTTGGTGGTGCAAGCGAGAGAGCTGTTTGTTATCTGTTCTGGAGACGTGGGTTCAAGTACCCACTTCTGCACTAACCTTGGAATCTACGATTTTGAAAACATGTAAATGTCTAAAATGTCATTGACAACTATAACTTTCGACCATGTACTAGCAAGTGTCTCGGTGGCGCATGTGTGAGAGCTGTTGGCTATCAGTTCTGGAGACCTGGGTTCAAGTCCCACCTGACACACTCTCACCTGGAACTCCCTGACACACTCTCACCTGGAACTACCTGACACACTCTCACCTGGAATCCAGGTGGGAGTACAACATTTTTGTTAAAGTAATGGAGAAACTTTTATCAAAACGTCCCCTCCTCCGGGTGTTTGAGCTGTTGAGGATCTGTTCTGGAGTCATCGGTTTGACTCCTACGGTGGGGGGGTCTTATGGGAACGACTCTCTGCTGATTGGGTCCATTCTCTCACACATTCATTTCGAATGACTGTCTGTGGGAATGGATGGCTGTGAATGAGTGCACTCATTCACAGTCATCCATTCTCCCAGACAGTCATTCCCACTCACCCATTCATTCCCAATGACTGTCTGAATCGATGGCCTGCGAATTAACTTATTCACAGACACATCCATTCACACAGACAGTCATTCACACTCATCCAATCACCAGAGAGTGATTCTCACAAAACCCCCAATGGCAGGAATCGAACCGGTGTCTCCAGAACAGATCCTCAACAGCTCTATCACCTGCGCCACAGAGACACCGACTTAGAAACGGAGAGAGTTCATTGTTGACCCTACAATACACATGACATCGTTGGAAAAAGTCTCCAATCCAGGGTGAGTGTTCCTGACAGGATTTGAACCCAGGTCATATACACGACTCAAGAACAGAACGCATACAGCTCTATCCACTGCCCCACTGAGCAACTCGGTAAGACTTAATCAGAGTTCATAATTGACTTAACAATTCACAAGAAGCAATGTCGCGTGAAATTGAATGTCAATAATATCATTCTTATTAGCCATGCGTGCAGGGACTCGAACCTGAGTCTACAGAGCGTTAACCAACAGCCCTGACCGCTGCACCACTGAGACGTCTCAATAGCATGTTTGGAGGTTATACTTGACTTTACCATTCACATGATAGAGAAATATGATGTATCCATTAAGGTACCTCTTGAACCCTGGTTCTGAGCAGGGAACCTGAACCCACAAAGTGTCTGAAAGCTCATCATGAAGGGCAGCTTCTTATTAGCCGTGCGTGCGGGGACTAGAACCTGCACCTGCAGAGTGTTAACCCACAGCCCTTACCGCCACACCACCAAGACGCAGATCATAATGTTTTGGAGGTTATACTTGACTTTACAATTCACACAGTCTAGCAATAAGACTGTGAATCGGTCGTTGGAGGAAAACATGGACGCCAACCGGAAAGCTGTTGTCGCGGTAGCATTGGCAGAGTACCGGCGCTCCAAAATAGGTAGGCTATATAGGCCATAGGCAGAGTTTTGACGCTTCGTCCGTCAATGGGTCCGTCGCCTCTGAGCTTACGAATCCGAAGTGCTCCAGGAGAAACGGAGCAATATCCCCGGAAATCGAGGCGGCAGTATAGAGTCAGAAATCAGACCATTCGCGAAAATAGATAGAGTAGTATAATATCTGATATCCATATATAGTGTATTTAACGTTTTATACTTAAATTATACTATATACCTGACCTAATTGCTTTCTTTTATTTATCCCATATTGTATTCACCGGAGGAAGAAACAAAGTGGAAGTGGTAGTCCACAAGCCGGTGTTCACGAGAGTTTCAACTGCTACTTTGCAAAGAAAATGTTGCAGAAAAATCTGCAGCCTCATCACAGGGGGATGATGTCAAAACTGGTTTTATGGATTCGTTAGAAGAAAACGCTACATGGCAGCATTGATTGATTAAAGCCCAACAGGTGCGCAACCCCAGCGAGGCTGCTCTGTTGCCCCCGGCACGTAGATGCGGCACGGCGGACTCAAAGTAACGAGACCTCATTGAATGAAGCTGAAGTTATTATTTTGCTTTTTTAAATCGAAAATTTGCTCTATGTTTTTACCTGTTTGCGACGAAGGACTGAATCTGTGATTTAATGTGATATAGTTAAATTGAAGAAGATTGTCATGTGAGTTATTGTATACCACACAATGGTGATTTAGCCAATGGCCCACTGATGAAAGCCCTTCCATTTGAAGTTTGAAGACCTGCTGAATAAAGTGCTTGGGACCCAGCTTCAAGTCCTGCTTATGACTGTTGTTTTTCAACCACAGTCATGTCGAATATAATGTCAAATATTCTTCTGGCAATCTCCAGCGCTGTGGCGAGCTCCCGGTCATCAGCCTGAGGTCCTGGGTTCGAGTCACTTCACAATGTACCAATTTAGCCTCAATGCCTTGATGGGCGATTGCTCTTGGTTGTGGTTCATGTCCCCTGGACATTAGGCTATCTTAAAAGACAATATCTTAAATCTATTAAAAACGATAGATCTAGATCTATAGATCTAGATGATAGATCTCTAGATCTAGATGATAGATTTCTAGATCTAGATGATAGATTTTTTTTGGGGGGGGGGGGGGGCTTTGTGCATTCATTCGTACAAAGACCATACATTCCTTTTTGAGACTGGTTAGATCAAGTACCCAAGCAATGTCATCTCATACAAAAAAAACACATAGTTGCATCACTTCACCACCAAGACACTAACATTACATGCTCCGATTTTATATTTGAGAATATATTCACACAATGACTTTATTACCAAACGCTAAAAGAATTCCTCATCTCATCTCTTCAATTCCTTTTAATTCAGAGAGTGAGGGGGAATATAGAAGTATTGAACTGAATGGTGAATGGTGCAGTGGAGAGCAATGTTGGATAGCACTCTGGAGACCAGGGTTCAATTCCTGTTCAATTCCTGTTTAATGTATGTTAATTAACTAAAGGGTAAGTGTATTGGGTATGACGATGTGGACTACAAAGCCTTTGGTATTGACCTATAGGACAGACACGGGGCACAGACAGGTGAGAAGTCATACAATGAGAGAGCAACATTACACTGTGGGCTGAGGATATGTACTCTGAACGTATGTGGAATAAGATCTAAAATAGAGATCCCTGACTTTATTGAAACCTGTAAAAAATATGATGTCCTCTGTTTCAGCGAGACAAAAACAGACAATATAGACTCACCGGACTTGCTTGAACAATTTAAAGATATAGGTTTCCAAATGTTTATCAGCAACCGACATAGGTTGACAAACTGGCGATCAGGAGGAGTGATAATTGCCGTGAGTAAGAAAATTGCCAAAAAATGTGAGCAAAAAAATATACAAAGTGATTTATGCTTGTGCCTTAAAATAAATAGACAACTGCTTAACTATGATAAAGACCTGTTTATCCTGTCAGTCTACATTCCTCCCTATAACACCAGGTACTCTAATGTGGGCATGTTTGATGAATTAGCACAGATTATTCTTGACATCGGTATTGAAAATAACCACGTTCTAATCTGTGGTGATATGAATGCCCATACCCAAGAAAGAGATGATTTTGATGTATGCCCAATAGAGAGTGATGGCAAGAGTCCGGATGTAAATACTGGATGTGAATTAAGCACAGTGGAGCAATTAGAAGTGTTTAATATACCACTGAAGAGAAAATCCCTTGATAAACATATAGATTTCGGCAATTATGGTAAAGCACTGCTAGAAATGTGTAAAAATCTCCCAATATGTATATTAAATGGTAGATGTGGTGATGACACACACATTGGTAATGCAACAACTGTTGACAATAGTGTAATTGATTACATGATAGGAGTACCATTTGTTTTGAGCAAGGTAAAACATTTCTGTGTTCATTCTTTTGATTCTTTATTTTCTGATAAGCACTGCCTTGTTGAAGTCATCTTGGAGGTAAATCAAGGAGGGGAACACTGCAGGGCAAATACACCAGTAAGGGACGAGCTAAGGCTCACAGATACAATAGCTGAAAAACGAATTGGTAAATGGGAGAAAGAAAAAGAAATCGAGTTTACCACAAACATAGACCTTGACAAGGTCGAGAATCTGTTATGTAATGTAGACAGCATGTCAGTTAATGAAATAACGAAGTGTGTTTGTGATATTATGATAAAAAGTGCAATGACTACATTCCCAAAAACACAAAAGCAGAAGAAAAACCTAAAACTTGGTAAAAAAAAAAGAGCAGCATGGTTTAACCGTGAATGTAGAGAAAAAAGAAAAGAATATAGAAAAGTTAAAAGAATGCTTGAGAAGCATAGAAGTGTGGCTAATGCTGAATGTTTAAGGGAAAAAAGTAAAGAGTATAGGAGAGTGTTGCACAAAGCTCAGAGGGCCCATAGGAAGAAACTCAGTGACGAGTTAATGAGCATGAAATCTGAGAATCCAAAGCTGTACTGGAAGAAGCTGAATGATTCTAGCAAAATCAAAAGCGTTTGTCCAATCACAGCAGAAGAATTCCATGACCACTTTAAAAACGTATCTGATGGGGGTATACCAATAGATGAGCTCCAAGAACTTGAAAGTGACGGACAAATAATAGACAGTATTGTTCTGAATGTGTGTTTCACTGAACAGGAAATTAATGAGGCTATTCGAAAAATAAAACCAGGAAAAGCTGCAGGCATAGATACAGTGCTGAACGAATACATTAAAAGCACCTCAACTATTTTTATGCCTCTATATGTCCTCTTGTTTAATAAGATCTTGGACTCAGGTGTTATCCCCGAGGATTGGGTGCTTGGTTTAATCGTGCCAATATATAAAAAGAAAGGGGATAAGGGAGACTGTGATAACTATAGAGGAATCACACTTTTGAGTTGTTTAGGTAAATTATTTACGAATGTTTTGAATGAAAGGCTATGTACATTTTGTGAAGATAATTCTACACTGAGGGAGAACCAGGCAGGATTCAGAAAGAACTACTCGACCGTCGATCATATCTTTTTACTAAAACAAATCATTGATTTGTACCGCTTTAAAAAGAAAAGTTTATTTTGCTGTTTCATTGATTATAGTAAGGCATTTGATACAGTCTGGAGAGATGCACTCTGGCATAAGCTCTTAAAAATAGGTATCGAAGGTAAATTCCTTAATTTAGTTATCAACATGTATACAAATATAAAATCATGCGTATATGTTAATGGAGCTAAATCTAATTTTTTTGCAAGTTTAACAGGAGTCAGGCAGGGTGAAAACTTATCACCACTGCTGTTTGCCCTCTTCATTAATGACTTAGAGGATTATCTATTGCAAAAAGGTTGTGAGCCCATTACTTTTGATGATGCTGTGTTAGATAATTATATACAACTAATGGCACTGATGTACGCTGACGATACTATTATCATGTCTACAACTAAGAGAGGGTTACAGAAAGCTATAAATCATATGTGTGACTTCTGTGAGAAATGGAAACTAAAAATTAATAGCGATAAAACTAAAGTTACAGTTTTTGGTTTTAGGAGAGCGGATACTAGTACACTACAGTTTGTGTGCAACGGTCAAAGTCTAGAGACTGTACATTGTTTCAGATATCTTGGTGTCATCATGAATTATAATGGCTCATTTAAAATTGCTATTGAGGAACTGCATAAGCAAGCATTGCGTGCAATGTTTGCTTTACTCAACAAATGCAGAAAGCTTCAGCTTTCTGTAGATGTCACTCTGGACCTTTTTGACAAGTTGGTTACTCCAGTTATGTTGTATGCATGTGAAGTGTGGGGGTTTGAAAAACTACATCTGTTAGAAAAACTACATCTCAAATTTCTAAAGTACATCTTAAAAGTTAAAATGACAACCTGCAGTCATATGGTGTATGGAGAGCTTGGACGGTACCCACTCTGTGTTACAGTTAAAAAAAGAATAATTGGATATTGGGGGAGACTGTTAGAAAGTAAAGAAAGTAAACTTAGTAAAATCATGTACAATCAGCTACACAGCTTACATAGCAGTGGTGCATATGCTTTACCCTGGGTATCACAGGTGAAACAGATACTGGATGACTGCGGGTTGTCATATATCTGGATAACACAAAAGTACAACAACATTAACTGGCTGAAAAAAATTGTTGAGCAGAGGTTAAAAGATCAATTCATCCAGAGGTGGCAGAGCGAGCTTACAAGCATGACTTCCTGTGACACGTACATAGAATTTAAACAAGAGTTTAAATTAGAAAAATACCTGATGTATGAAAACCAAAAGCCCAGACAGGCTATCTGCAATTTTAGAACGAATAACACCAGAATACCTAAAGTCACTGGAAGATACAAAGGGCTGGAAAGAAGCGAAAAAGAATGTGCAACATCTGCGATTCCAATTGTGTTGGCGACGAATATCATGTGCTTTTTGAGTGTAAAAATGTAAACGTAATGTATTATAGAAGAAAATACCTGCCAAAATATTATGTCTATTCTCCATCTAAGATCAAACTGATTTTGCTTTTGAGGTCAAATAACCCAGGGGTTATTGCTAAAACAGGTGCCTTTCTGAGAAATGTCCTGCCATTGTTTAAGTAATGTTTTTGTTTTTTTCCTTGCCGTGCACCATTGTTTTGGTCTGTAATGATTTAAGTTGAATTTTGTGCTCCATGCCATGTGCTATGGCCGTGAGCCGTAATAAATAAATGAATATAAGTCTAATAAGTCTATAAAGTTTGTAATGATATTTCTATTGAACTGATTGATATAGCCTCCGACCTCAATATGATCACAACCTCCATGGGGATGTGGAGAGAACAGTTGGCTGACACTCCTGAGACCGGGGTTTAAGTCCAACTACCTCCAACCTGCTAAGAACTGAGGTTCAAGAGGTACCTTAATGGATACAACTTATTTCTCTGTCATGTGAATGGTAAAGTCAAGTATAACCTCCAAGCATGCGTTGGTAAGCGTCTTGGTGGTGAAGCGGTCAGGGCTGTAGGTTAACGCTCTATAGTCTCAGGTTCGAGTCCCCGTACGCACGGCTAATAAGAATGACGAGCTTTCAGTCACTATGTAGGATCAGGTGCCCTGCTCAGAACCAGGGTTCAAGAGGTACCGTAATGGATACCTCTTATTTCTCTATCATGTGAATGGTAAAGTCAAGTATAACCTCCAAGCACGCTCTAGTTAGCGTCTTGGTGGTGAAGTGGTCAGGGCTGTCGGTTAACGGTTGGTTAACGCTCTGTAGACTAAGGTTTGAGTCCCCGCTTACACGGCCGCCAGAGGTACCTTAATGGTTTCATCTTATTTCTCTATCATGTGAATGGTAAAGTCAAGTATAACCTCCAAGCACTCTCTGGTAAGCGTCTTGGTGGTGAAGCGGTCAGGGCTGGTGGTTAACGCTCTGTAGACCCAGGTTCGAGTCCACGCACGCACGGCTAATAAGAATGACGAGCTTTCAGATACTTTGTAGGTTTAGGTGCCCTCCTCAGAACCTGGGTTCAAGAGGTACCGTAATGGATACATCTTATTTCTCTATCATGTGAATGGTAAAGTCAAGTATAACCTCCAAAAATGATCAGGTAAGGGACTTGGTGGTGCAGCGGTCAGGGCTGTCGGTTAACGCTCTGTAGACTCAGGTTTGAGTCCCCGCATGCACGCATGGCTAAAAAGAATGTTGAGCATTCAGACACTATGAGACACACACACGTCCACCAGAGGTACGTTAATGGATACATCTTATTTCTCAATCATGTGAATGGTAAAGTCAAGTATAACCTCCAAACATGTACTGGTAAGCGTCTGGGTGGTGCAGCGGTCTGGGCTGTTGGTTAACGCTCTGTAGACTCAGGTTCTAGTCCCAGCTCATACAGCCACCCGAGGTACCTTGATGGATTTATCTTATTTCTCTATCATGTGAATGGTAAAGTCAAGTATATCCTCCAAACATGCTCTGATAAGTGTCTTGGTGGTGCAGTGGTCAGGGCTGATGGTTAACGGTTAGTTAACACCCTATAGACTCAGGTTCGAGTCCCAGCTCACACAGCCACCCGAGGTACCTTGATGGATTCATCTTATTTCTCTATCATGTGAATGGCAAAGTCAAGTATATCCTCCAAACACGCACTAGATTGAGTCTTGGTGGTGCAGCGGTCAGGGCTGATGGTTAACGCCCTGTAGGCTAAGGTTCGAGTCACCGCTCACACGGCCACCAAGACGTGAGTACACCAAGGTCGGAACACCACCACGTTGGCGCGTACGGCAGAACCCCACCCCCCCTCTCCGGGGGGGGTGGGGGGGGGGAAAGGACTAAAGGGGTCTTGCTACTTGTGGTAAGGACTAAAGGGGTCTTGCTACTTGCGGTAAAAAGTTTCATCAAAAAGGGAAACATTTAAAAAAAATTATATTTTTTTTTTTAATCTTTCTTTATTTTTTATCTTTTTTTTTTATCTTTCTTATATTTTTTTCTATTTTTTTTTATCTTTCTTATATTTTATCTTTTTTTTTTATCTTTCTTATATTTTATCTTTTTATTTATCTTATATTTTATATATTTTTTTTTATTTTTCTTATTTTTTATGTTTTTCTATTTTTTTTATCTTTATTATATTTTATATTTTTTTTTATTTTTTTTTATCTTTATTATATTCTATCTTTTTTTTTATCTTTCTTATATTTTATCTTTTTATTTATCTTTCTTATATTTTATATATTTTTTTTTATTTTTCTTATTTTTTATGTTTTTCTATTTTTTTTATCTTTATTATATTTTATATGTTTTTTTATCTTTCTTATTTTTTATGTTTTTCTATATTTTTTATCTTTATTATATTTTATATATTTTTTTATCTTTCTTATATTCTATCTTTTTTTTTAACTTTCTTATATTTTATCTTTTATTTTTTTTATTTTTTATCTTTCTTGAAAGATCTATAGATCTTTCTTTTTTTTTATCTTTTTTTTAAAATGTTTCCCTTTTTGATGAAACTTTTTAAATATGGGAGGGGCTATAAAGGGGGAGGAGGTGGGGTTATAATTAGGTGGGGTTATAATTAGGTGGGGTTATAATTGGGGGGAGTATATTTTAGGGGCATTCAAAAATGTATCAAGACCCCATTAGTCCTTACCCCCCAGTAGCAAGACCCCTTGAGTCCTTACCCCCCCCCCCCACCCCCTCTGAAGGGGGGGGTGGGGGGGGGGGGGGGGTAGACAGAACCCCCCCCACTAATGTACCTCTTGTACCCGTTCTTGGCCGTGCGAGCAGGGACTCGAACCTTAGTCTACAGAGCGTTAACTAACCGTTAACCACCAGCCCTGACCGCTGCACCACCAAGACGCTTTCCAGAACATGTTTGGAGGTTATACTTGACTTTACCATTCACATGATTGAGAAATAAGATGTATCCATTACCGTACCTCTGGTGGACGTGTGAGCTGGGACTCGAACCTTAGTCTACAGAGCGTTAACTAACCGTTAACCACCAGCCCTGACCGCTGCACCACCAAGACGCTTACCAGAACATGTTTGGAGGTTATACTTGACTTTACCATTCACATGATTGAGAAATAAGATGTATCCATTAACGTACCTCTGGTGGCTGTGTGAGCGGGGACTCAAACCTCTAATGTACCTCTTGATCCCCGGTTCGGATCCGGGAACCTGAACCAACATTCTTATTAGCCGTGCGTGCATACGGGGACTCAAACCTGAGCCTACAGAGCGTTAACCAACAGCCCTGACCGCTGCACCACCCAGACGCTTACCAGAACATGTTTGGAGGTTATACTTGACTTTACCATTCACATGATTGAGAAATAAGATGTATCCATTAACGTACCTCTGGTGGCTGTGTGAGCGGGGTCTCAAACCTTACCTCTTCCAACCGGTTCGGATCCGGGAACCTGAACCAACATTCTTATTAGCCGTGCGTGCATGCGGGGACTCATACCTGAGCCTACAGAGCGTTAACCAACAGCCCTGACCGCTGCACCACCCAGACGCTTACCAGAGAGTGCTTGGAGGTTATACTTGACTTTACCATTCACATGATAGAGAAATAAGATGTATCCATTACGGTACCTCTTGAACCCCGGTTCAGAGCAGGGAACCTGAACCTACATAGTGTCTGAAAGCTCGACATTCTTATTAGCCGTGCGTGCATGCGGGGACTCAAACGTGAGTCTACAGAGCGTTAACCAACAGCCCTGACCGCTGCACCACCCAGACACTTACCTGATCATTATTGGAGGTTATACTTGACTTTACCATTCACATGATAGAGAAATAAGTTGTATCCAATACGGTACCTCTTGAACCCTGGTTCTGAGCAGGGCACCTAAACCATAGTGTCTGAAAGCTCGTCATTCTTATTAGCCGTGCGTGCGTGGACTCGAACCAGAGTCTACAGAGCGTTAACCGACAGCCCTGACCGCTTCACCACCAAGAAGCTAATCAGAGAGTGCTTGGAGGTTATACTTGACTTTACCATTCACATGATAGAGAAATAAGAGGTATCCAATACCGTACCTCTTGAACCTATATAGTGTCTGAAAGCTCATCATGAAGGTCAGCTTATTGGCCGTGCGAGCGGGGACTCGAACCTGAGTCTACAGGGTGTTAACCAACAGCCCTTACCGCCACACCACCAAGACACCTACCAGAGCAAGTTTGGAGGTTATACTTGACTTTACAATTCACACAGTCTAGAAATAACAGGTATCCATTAAGGTACTTACTCCATCAGGGGACTTAAACCCCATTACTGGCCCCCATTATATACCCCCTCATTATAACTAACCCTAACCCTACCCCTTAGGTTTTGTTTGATGACGGGCGATGAAAAACCACACTGCTACACCTTATGTTTAATTTGACAACCGATAAAAAAATTGACAGTGTTACCCCTTATGTTTTGTTTGATGACGGGCGATGAAAAACCACACTGCTACACCTTATGTTTAATTTGACAACCGATAAAAAAATTGACAGTGTTACCCCTTATGTTTTTTTCATGACGACCGATAAAAAACAAGTGTTACCCCTTATGTTTTTTTTCATGACTATCGAAAAAAACGACAGTGTTACCCCTTAGGTTTTTTTCATGACGACCGATAAAAGACGACAGTATTATTAGCCATTATGTTTTTTTCATGACGGCCGATTAAAAAACAACAGTGTTACCCCTTATGATTTGTTTGATGACGGGCGATGAAAAACCACACTGCTACACCTTATGTTTAATTTAAAACATGAGGGGTAACACTGTCGATATTTATCAAATAAAACATAAGGGGTAACACTGTCGATATTTATCAAATAAAACATAAGGGGTAACACTGTCGTCTGTTATCGGTTGTCATGAAAAAAAACATAAGGGGTAACACTTTTGTTTTGTTTAGGGGTAACACGGTCGTTAAGGAAAAAAACATAAGGGGTAACACTGTCGATTTTCTTTGGTCGTCGTGAAAAAGACATAAGGGGTAACACTGGTGTTTTTATCAAATAAAACATAAGGGGTAACACTGTCGTTTTTTATCGGTAGTAATGAAAAAAAACATAACGGGTAACACTGTTGTTTTTTATCAAATGAAACATAAGGGGTAACATTGTCGATATTTATCAAATAAAACATAAGGGGTAACACTGTGGTTTACTATCAGTGGTCATGGAAGAAAACATAAGGGTTTACACTGTCGTATTCTATCGGTCGTCATGAAAAAGACCTTAGGGGTAACACTGTCGTTTTTTTATCAAAGGATTCCTTCCTCCTTCATGCATTACTGATGCGTTACTAATAAGTCTTTCCAACTGTTTATTGTTTGAATGGTGTTGGTTAATTTGTGCGGTCGCTTCTTTGATTATACTGCAGAAAACCATAAGTTGAATGGAGGCAATAAATTGCACTGAAGTGCACATCTCTCGTTTTATTTGAGGCCAGCTATTCCTATACATACACCTGCACAAGAAAAACGCATTCCCAACGTTTTAGTCAAGACTTTGTGTCGTGCCTAACAACGACTTCTAATATCACTGTAAACCACAGCCATTTTTGGCTTATTGCTTAAATACATTATCATTGTAATACATTGTTGATGTACAACATCCGTTGAATATTAAAAGTTGAGTACTTAATGTTGGATTATTGTTAATGATGTATTTGCAAAAATGTATTTGACAGTGTAGTACTGTGTGTGTCTGGTTTAAGCAGCCTCACCCGACAGTCTAATAAGAGGCCAATCAGCCTCACCTGACAGTCTAATTAGAGGCCAATCAGCCTCACCTGACAGTCTAATTAGAGGCCAATCAGCCTCACCCGGCAGTCTAATTAGAGGCCAATCAGCCTCACCTGACAGTCTAATTAGAGGCTAATCAGCCTCACCTGGCAGTCTAATTAGAGGCTAATCAGCCTCGCCCAGGGCTGGGTGAGGCTGCACATCTGTTGCACATTGAGTAATCAGTGAGGTTCAACCAGCTGTTTCCACACACACCCAGGGGGGGGGGGGTGCTCCCAGATGGCATCATCACCAGGCCATGTATCATAATCAAACCTTTACCAATAAGCCGGATTTGACACCACCTTGAGTTATTTGTCAGGAGAAGCCCAAAATAAGTCACCTAGGTTGAGTGCAGCATTGCCTCACTGTCCTACCTGCTTTTATTGATGACTGATTTAGTTAAGCAACCTGTCCAATTCCTACCATGACTTGACACATGTACAGGGACCATTAGCTAGCTGTAACCGAGTTAGCATGCCTGTGCTATGCCGGTCGCTTTTAATTATTCATGGCAGTCACCACTAAAGGCCGCCATAGGCTTAAGTGGATCCAGAAGTCCTCCTCTGATAAGCAAAACTATAAGGGGGCAGAACGGCACAGAACCTGGACAGGAACTGGACAGGAACTGGACAGACTGCAGGTGGGAGGAGTTACGCCTTTATTTCCTGCTTTGTTACGGAGATATTCTACCAAAGAAAACTCAGCGGCCGAGGAGATGTAGGAGAGGGATTTGAGAAAATGTCAGGGCCGGCCAGCACGGTGAGGATTGACAACTTCAGATTCTTTCTTTCAGTTTACCAGTGGAGGCCGAGTGTGTGTTTGCTGTTAACGGCAAAGCACGCGGCGACAGATTCCCGTGCCCCCACGCACATGGTTTGTCATGTTGTCAGCCCCCAGATTTGAGCTGCTGTCAGGCGTCAGATTAATCATCCAAAGTCTGATTTGTGAGACGCACCTTCAGGATGTAATTTAGTTCTTTGAATACCCTTGAGGGCCTTGAGGCACAGCCCGTTTACTAAAAGATGTGGAAAGTTTTTCTCGAGTGTGCTCTGGCTGACGATAAACAGCAATGAGCTCCATTGCTTTTGTCGTCCACCTCACCATGATGACCGTCGCCTCACTATAACCCTCCCCCCATTCATCAAAAGAATGGTTTGGGGGGGAGGGGCTTATAATGGGGGCGGGGCAGTAAAGGGACATTCACACGGCCATCAGGGAGTACAGGGTTCACTACATTCAAAAAAGTAGCAAGACCCTTTCAGTCCTATACTTGACTTTACAATTCACACAGTCGAGAAATAAGAGGTGTCCATTAAGGTACTTATTCCGTCAGGTTAAACCCTGCGTCTAAGCGGTGAACAGAATCTAGAGAACATTAGTTGGACTTGAACCCCGGTCTCAGAAGTGTCAGCCAACTGCTCTCTCCACTTCCCCATGGAGGTCATGAACATATTGTGGTCGAAGGCTATATCAATCAGTTACATTGAAATATCTTTACAGACTTATTAGACTTACCCTTTAGTTAATTAACATACATTAAACAGGAATTGAACAGGAATTGAACCCTGGTCTCCAGAGTGCTATCCAACAGTGCTCTCCACTGCACCACTGTTCGAATCCTGCTGATATTTGTTTCAAGTAAGATAGAGCAAGGATACTATAACTCTGCAAATCGATAGATGCGGCTGTCGAAAGCAAATGCTAACCCGGGGAATTCCCCTTCTTGACGCACAATGATGAATTTGGGATTATACAAATCGTCTCAATCTGGGTAAAACAGGCACATTTTCATATACCTCTGCGTAATCTCTTTCAATTCCTTTGAAGGTCTAGGAAGGCCTATATTTTATCGCCAGCCATTTCATATCAAGTGTCACATGTGTAGCGCTGTGAATGAAATACCGCAGACAATCTAGATCATATATATAAAACAATGACAGAAATCCTATTTTAACTGGTCTTTCATTATAAACATCACATCGCCCAGAAACGGTAGCAAAATCAAAGTGGAAAAACATCTTTGATATCACAGGGAAATAAATGTTTCTACTTCAATGCATATCTTGTTCATGTGGTTTGAGGGATTATCCTAGGTGTCATCCAACTCATTGGCTTCCATCCAACTTTATCGGATTCGCAAATGACTCCGACTGATCTCTTCGGTTTTACAGTAGGCAACATAAATCTAAAATAAGATTGATCTCATTCGTAACAAATGTACTATTTCATGTCCTGTTTCATCTGCTGTTGAAGACTTTCATCATTGGTTCGACCCGTGGTTAAATTCATCAGACTTACTGTACGTCCACACCAGGAGCGACCAAAGTCGCTGCGAATTTTCGCTGCGAATTTTTCTGTTCGCTTTGGTCGCTCAAGTCGCTCATGACGTACAATTCAATTATGCAGACGCATTTAAAGGAGCCGTATGCGTTTAGTAGGCCCTACAGACAGCCATATCAAATATTGAACTCTCCCATACACCTTGGCCATATTGCCGAGACGGTTTTGCTTGTTCGATAAAGTGCTTCGACAACAAGTAGGACAGTGATTCCCCCCAATATAAAAATCCTAAAATGTAGGCTAATTACAACCGAGAACAAAAAACCCTGCGTGCTGTAGTAGTTGAAATATGTTTCACTGATCTGGATCTGCAAATCATGATCTGCACTCATTCGTCGCATTCAAAACAATATAGACGTTAGCGCACATGGCTAATTTGCATACGTGCACAGGACTGGTTGGCTCCGCAAGGCAAATAATGGAACATATCTATCTATCTAGGTCTTTCTGTCTATCTATCTATCAACGCGTGTCTAGTTTTAATGTGATGTATTGTGTGTATGTCCAGTCAGACTTGTTCTGTGTGGTCTTGTAGGCTACTGTCCTTTGTGGGACGAACCACCTAAATGGATTCCCATTTAGGTGGTATTTGTGTCGTTTGGTATTAATAAAGACTTGACTATCTATCTATCTAGACTATTTAATTAAAAATTATTCACCTCAGGCTCCGTGAATAGTGGGGAATAGAGGGATAAAAGACAAGAGATATATCCCTTGTCATTTATCCCTCGTCTTGTCGATTAGTTTGTTTATGTGACGGTTTTGTTTAAAGCATGCTACACGCGATTGGTTGGTTAGATTGCTTATCATCACTTGATATCCAAACCACTATGGCGTTTCGATCTCTGAACTGAAAAAGGGTGGGTTCGTACAACACCGGGTGCCCAGTTACAGCCGCGATTAATACTTCAGCCGACATTTTGTTCAGTGAGTGAATAAAGGTAGGTAGGAACCAAAGTGCCTGCCGATGTTCCCTGGGATCCACGCAAGTGAAGAGCGTCTACATTCCGATTGGCTGTCAGTGTTTGGTCGCTGAAGCGAATAATAGTCATTTGCATAAAGTTAAAAAGTTTTCAACTTCTTTTTGACGCTCTGGTCGCTCAACTTTGGCCGCTGGTAGCGTTGGTCGCTTTGGTCGCTTTGGTCGCTCTTGCCCATAGAAAGTGAATGACTTCCGGCGATTTGGTCGCTCAATTCGCTTCTGGTGTGGACGGACAGTTATCCGTTTCACCGGTTCGTCAGGGCCTATGACATTGGTCTCGATAATGTTGTGTCCTTTCCTCTGTTTCTACGGTTGTTGAATTCGGCGGAACGGCTTTACATCTGAATAGTAATATGAGAAAAGGTCAGGTTATGCAAAGGACTAAAATGACGAGCATCAAAACAGACTACAGAGGCAAAAGTACAAGAAAGCAAGACATCGGCGATCACAACTGACTCAAAAACACACCTTCTCAGCACTATAACAACGCGTGTGAATGTTGTCACCAATTACATTTTTCCATCACAGGCACCTTGCCATGGAGGCACCGTTTGACTTCACTGTTGTAAGTAGGCATTACATTAAATGAAAAAAAAAGCTGACGATTGAAAAGATATGTTTAAAATAAGAATTAGATTTTTGACATATGTAAGGTTACAACATCGAAAAATTCATACTTGTATACATATTTTATCATTGTCGATTCTTGGAATATCCCCTTACTTTAGAAAGACATGCCTGTCCTCAGAAAATGGTGGTGCACAGTACTGCTTGAGAACTTCCACCTGGATGGGTATGTTTTTGTTTATTTCAAATATGAATATATATCTGAACCCCAATATTAACAAAATATGTATAATTCCTACAATCATTTCTCTTTATTTATACAGGCACGGCAGAAGGTTCCCACACTTCATGGAGGAGGCCAAACAAATGGCGGCTGGACTACTTCCACCAGTCTTCAGAATGAAGCGAACAAGAGAAGTGAATGACGTTTCCAGTGACAGAATACAAATAATATATTGTATAGGCTTAATATTGATTTGACTGTTTGATTCTTTTGACAGTGAGTTGGAGCTGATGGCAGTCAGCATGAAGAAGCTATATCTTTAGGCTTCTGTAGATTATTTGTTAAATAAATTGTGAGGAAACTTTGGTGTGGTTATTCTTCAATGTATATTTATATCAAATTATGATGGTATACTTTACAAAAAAAAATATTTGATTCAATTAGACATATTAAAACAATTACTTAATTCTAATGACCTAATTCTAATGGTCAATTGCTTAATGAGTAAAGTGTATAATACACAATTCCATTAAATAATTGTCTACACACTAAATCAGTTTATTCGTCTAAATAATGTTCAAAAAAATTAAGCAATAAAAATGCTTACTGACATGTCATAATATTGTTTTATTCTAATTTTTTGGTCGAATAAGTTTAATAACGCAAAGAAAAAATCCTGAGGTATTTGTCTAAATAACGTTACAACTTTTTTAAGCTCTAAAAATGGTTCCTATCGTGTCGAAATATTTTTTTATTTCTATGTTATGTTAATTCAAGCGAAAGATAATTTATTTGTCTATAAAAAAATAATCGGAGGTAACTTCCGTCCAGCCACAGTACTTCCGTCCCGCCTGGGTGTTCTGTCACGCCAGGGTGTTGTTCTCCGGGGCTGCAGCTGGATACTCTTGGAGCTCACAGGTTTAAACCGGGCCGTCTCGATCTCTTTGGCTTGGGATGGAATTAGTCGGCTTACTGGTGTATTTAGAAACGTCTGTGGTGGTGACATTTTTTCTCTCTCTCTCTCTCTCTCTCTCTCTCTCTCTCTCTCTCTCTCTCTCTCTCTCTCTCTCTCTCTCTCTCTCTCTCTCTCAAAAATCCATCACTCGGAAACTGTACATTTACACCTTTAACTAGGCTGGAACTCGCAGTCATCACTTCATTACTGTAAAGTTACATTAAGTCTTTAACGCCCAATGGATACATCTTCAAAGAAACACATAGCATCATATATGAGACACTGCTGGTACTGATATGATACTGGAGTGTTGGCGTCTTACCGTGAATTCGCGGGTCAGAGCTGAACAACCCTGTAACGGTCCTTGGAGACTGGACAGGGGTAGGTCTCTCAGTGCTGTCCGGGGTGAGTAGTTTGAGTCCCGTTAGTCCTGTGTTCAGACGGAAATTAGTGATCAAAGTCTGGTTAAATCAGGTTAAATTGGTTTAAAAACAAAACTGCTCATCAGTACAGTTCAAGTTAAAAAGTTCCAGATGAAAGGGTGATTAGTCTACCCATCTCGGTTTACCTCTTTCCTTTTTCTCTCTCTTTCTGTCTCTTCTGTGACCGTTTAGGTGCAATCAAAACCAGTTAATCCCAGCAGATTAGAGAGAGAGAGAGAGAGAGAGAGAGAGAGAGAGAGAGAGAGAGAGAGAGAGAGAGAGAGAGAGAGAGAGAGAGAGAGAGAGAGAGAGAGAGAGAGAGAATACCAGTTACGTCCTCTCTAAACCCATTAGATCTACTGTGATCTCTGAGTGGAGAGCCAGTGTCTACAGACCAAGGTGAAGATCAAGGCTCATGAAAACAAACTACTTGACTTTAGCGACAGGTCCACTTTTCACAAATATTGTCGGCCAGACTTTTTCTTCCGTCATAGAAGTCACTTTACTGACTGTGTTCCTTTATTTTAAAACATCAAAGAACATGTTATATAAATTATATATAACGACAGGGGTAGGCTACATACCACGGCCTAACCCTGCGTTCACACCAAAAGATGCAAAAAGTTGACGCGCGTCACGATCCCATTCAAAGTGAATGTAGAGACGCGTTGCTGCTTTGCTGCCGCAGCATTTGCTGCCGAGAAAACCGGCAGCAAAATTTGATTTGCGGCGCGTCAAAATCTGATTTGCAGCGCGGCATGCCCGTGCCCGCTGCCGGGCACGGGCGGCGGGCGTGTTCACGTATTTTGCGGCGCGTCAAATGCTGCTCGAGTGGAAATATTTCAACTTTTCGGCAGCAAACGCGTGATGACAGCCAATCAGCGTTCAACAGCGTTGCCACTGAGTGACATGCCGTAACAGCCAATCAGGGTTACTCCCTTGGAGTGACCTAGAGTTCACCTGATCCAGATCAAAGCGCTAAAATGGAGGAGAAGATAATAATTGCAGTCTCCGCATACCCGGTGATCTTCAACACCACCGTGGCCAGTTATAAGTGTCCAATACATACATATATATATATATATATATATATATATATATATATATATATATATATATATATATATATATATATATATATATATATATATATATATATATATATATATATATATATATATATATATATATATATATATATATATATAGTATAAGTATAAATGTCCAACCGAGAGATCCTAGCACCGATCCTAGCTAGCAGGTCATCAAACTGGGCTGGAGTCAACCTCAAATAGCGCTGGAAGCGGTCGTCATCCAGACGGAGCTCCTGCAGAAGACGGTGAAATTCACCGAGCTCTGTACGGCTCCGAATGGTCTCATGAACCCATAAACGACGGGCATTCCAACGTCTCTCCCTCTTCCACAACAGGTAAAGACATGCAATGCTCGTAATGTCGGCCATGGTTGTGAATGAATTCAGAAGCACCGCGGGCAAAACTTGCCGCCCAACAAAACTGCGGCGCAGCAAAACCTTTGCGGCGCAGCAAAACCTTTGCCGCGCCGCAAAACCTTTGCCGCGCCGCAAAACTTTTGCTGCGCCGCAAAACTTGATTTGCGGCGCCGCAAAACTTCGGCGGCAACGCGTTCGGGCAGCAAATGCATCTTTTGGTGTGAACACATCGCTTTTCCCCAGAAAATGTGTATTTGGATGATAGCGTGACTTTTCATGTGCAGTATGCTTTGTAAACCACTAGAGGGCGACAACGCTTCAATTATAAAGCGCAAACACGTTTTGGAACTTCTACTTACTTATTTTCCATGCTGTACACTTAATTTTATCAATAAATAAAGGTCCTTCTCGATTATTTTAGCATAATATTTTATTACAATTTCACAGTTAACAACTCTTAATATAGAATAGAATAGAACACAAAATACATTTTAAATACAATTGGTCAGAACTTTGTCTGTGCTGGTAGGAGTGGCTAGCAGTACTTTGAACATGTAGTACATGTGCTTTTTTTTTTAATCTTATTTGAAATTAAAGAGATACACGAAATGTCTTCTGTTCTAGAATACCCCAATAGAAGAGAAGCTATTTTGTGGGAACACCTAGAAAATAACCAGTTTCAAAAAGATCACCAGAAACACACATCCATTTTCAGTTACAAAGAAAAAGGTAACTGAATATGGGTGAACCTTCCTAGGAGTCAGGCAGAAATACACTTGGTTAGGCAAACAATAAAGAAGTCACCATGCGTCCGGACTTTGGTAAGTCTTCTTCAGTCATAAAAGTCTTCTGTGGGTGTGTGATGGTTATTCTGGGAGGGTTTGTGACTGAACAGCGGTTTGGTTTCCCCGGCTGACCCGCCCCCGGCCCCGCCCCCAAACCCGGCCCCGCCCCCAAACCCGGCCCCCGCCCCCAAACCCGCCCCCAAACCCGCCCCCGCCCCCAAACCCTTCCTCCGTCGTGGGGCTACGCCGAATCTGGAAGACCAGCAGGCCGCCGGCAATGATCCAAAGGAAGAAGTTCACCCACACCGCCGTCTGAGAGAGAGAGAGAGAGAGAGAGAGAGAGAGAGAGAGAGAGAGAGAGAGAGAGAGAGAGAGAGAGAGAGAGAGAGAGATAGCGACATAGAGAGAGAGGTAGAGACATAGAGAGATATATTGATTAGAGGGAGGGAGAAAAAGAGAGAGAGGTAGCGATATGGTGAAACAGGGAGAGACGCAGAGAGAGAGACCGAGATAGATGGTCAGTTTCACTACTTTTTCCTAATGCTCAAGCTGAGGCTTGATACCTGAAGCTTCGTGCACTGTATTACTTTTAATAATAACTAATAGGATTAACCAATACGACTAATACGATAACTAACACGACACGCTCGATGATCAATCACACCCGTCAGACTTGGAGCCAATCACGTTTGTCATACTTAAACGGCGCTGTGATAGGGAAATGTCTGACTGTGTGGTCGTCACGGACACACTTCCTGTAACCCTGATGATTTCTCAATCCATAACGCGGTTCTGCGGACGATGCTCACACTAAATGTATTCATTTATATTTATTCCGCTCTTCAATTGTATATTTCACTTTTATTTTGTCATTGCAGTGCACTATGCGTCATTCGGCTAATCAAATATTTAGAATCTTGGGTAAATGTTGAAGGAAGATTTATTTATAATTGTCCCAATGGACTACCTTCCTAAAACTACATTACCCAGAATCCTACTGACCTCAGCATTGTGTAGTCTGGTGTAGAACTGGTGTCCGTCAAACGAAGTGGCCCATGTGGCCCCCTGGGCCTGCTCACAGCTGGGGACGACAGGTGCAGACATACATTACTCTCTGTGTGTGTGTGTGTGTGTGTGTACATTGTGTGTGTGTGTGTGTACATTGTGTGTGTGTGTGTGTGTACATTGTGTGTGTGTGTGTGTGTGTGTGTGTGTGTGTGTGTGTGTGTGTGTGTGTGTGTGTGTGTGTGTGTGTGTGTGTGTGTGTGTGTGTGTGTGTGTGTGTGTGTGTGTGCAACCTTGCAGAGCATGATTCAGCAGAACAAATCCACTCATAATCGTCACAAATCTATAATTCATAAAATACTTAAACCAAAACCCCCACTAGTCCTCAGTACAACCCCTGCCTGCTCTAATGTGCGTGAATGTTTATTGAGGGCTGTGGGAATGTACCCCTCCCAGACGAGGTGGCCGAGTGGTTAAGGCGATGGACTGCTAATCCATTGTGCTCTGCACGCGTGGGTTCGAATCCCATCCTCGTCGCATAGGTGGGGGTGTGAAACGCCCTTTTTCAAATAGTACTGTGCAGGCAAAAATCATGCATTTAACTGCATGTCGCTGGAGTAAATTGAGTTTACCAACCGAGACTCACAGTGAATGTTGCCTCATTGAGTTGTCCGTCAGATTAAAATCACCATTGTCCCACTCTTTCAACAATTTAAAAGCCCAACTATTTCCTGCTCTAACGTTGGTGAATGTTTTGAAGGGGCTGTGGGTCGAAGCACATCCAGACGAGGTGGCCGAGTGGTTAAGGCGATGGACTGCTAATCCATTGTGCTCTGCACGCGTGGGTTCGAATCCCATCCTCGTCGCATGGGTGGGGGATTGAAGCCCCCCTTTTTAAAAGTGCTGTGCAGGCAAAAAAACTGCACAGACATGCAGGGTATGTCACTGGAGTAAATTGAGTTTACTACCCTCGAGTCACAGTGAATGTTGCCTATTGTGCAGCTGATTAAACCACTGCTGTGTGAGAGTACAAATCACCTTTGTTCCACTCTCTCAACCCTTTAAAATCCCCTTTATTTCTTACTCTGAACAGTTACTAACGGTAAGAAACAACGTCACAGATTGGATTTTGAGTTTATATCTTATTACTACTAACGAAATGCGTGCAAAATAGGACAATGGTAAAGTGTTGTAAGAGTGTGGTGAAACTGAGTTGAAAAGTCAGCACAGTGTCATATCTAGATGAACCGGTCGTCAGAACTGTGTGTAAGTGCAAGAATGTGGGGGTGTGTGTGTTGGGTTGAATGTGTATGCACTTGTCTGCGGCCGTGTTTGTGTTGAATGTGTGTGTACCTGTTTGTGTTGAGTGTGTGTCTGTCAGTGCGCGCGTGTGTGTGTGTTGAATGTGTGTGTGTGTGTGTGTTGAATGTGTTTTTGCGTTTGCGTGTTGAATGTGTGTGTGCGTGTGTTGAATGTGTGTGTGTGTGTGTGTGTTGAGTGTGAGTGTTGAATGTGTGTTTATGTGTGTGCGTTGAATGTGTGTGTGTGTGCGTTGATTTTGTTTGTGTGTGTGTTGCGTGTGTTTGTGCTGAATGTGTTTGTGCGTTTGTGTGTGTTGAATGTGTGTGTGTGCGTTGATTGTGTTTGTATGTGTGTTGAATGTGTGTGTTTGTCTGTACCTGTGTGTGTGTACCTGTGTGTGTGTTTGTGTGTGTATTTACCTGTGTGTATGTGTCTGTGTGTCTGTGTGTGTACCACGGTTTGTGTGTACCTGTGTGTATGCATGTATGACGAGGTGGCCGAGTGGTTAAGGCGATGGACTGCTAATCCATTGTGCTCTGCACGCGTGGGTTCGAATCCCATCCTCGTCGATGGGTGGGGGATGCATGTCTCCCTTTTGAATAGTCCGGCGCCAGCAAAAAAATGCACTGACATACACGTTATGTCAACCTGTGTGTGTACGTTTCATTTGTCTACCTGTGGGTCTGTGTGAATGTTTACCTGTGTGTGTCTACCTATGTGTGTGTGTTTGTGTGTCTTTGTACCTATGTATATGTGTGTGTACCTGTGTATGTATGTGTGTATGTTTGTGCGCGTACCTGTGTGTGTGTGTGTGTGTGTGTCCGTGTCGTGTGTGTACCCTACCTGGTGATCTTGTCCACAGCCTTCACGACGGAGCTGCAGAGGGAGTCGCGGCCGATCTTCAGAATGCAGCCGGAGATGAGGAGGAAGAAGAGGAAGACCCCACACACACCCAGGGTGAGGGTCGTCCACACACGCGTCCTGGGAGAGAGGCATAGACAAGAAACGTTGCAAGGGAGGGGAGCGAGAGACACAGACAAATAAAGACAGACAGATGGAGAGAGAGAGCCAAACACATAGGCAGAGACCGAGAGACAGACAGACCGACCCACACACATAGAGAGACAGACAGATAGAGAGAGAGACCCACCCACATAGAGAGACAGACAGATAGAGAGAGAGACCCACCCACATAGAGAGACAGACAGATAGAGAGAGAGACCCACCCACATAGAGAGACAGACAGATAGAGAGAGAGACCCACCCACATAGAGAGACAAACAGATAGAGAGAGAGACCTACACACATAGAGAGACAGACAGATAGAGAGAGAGACCCACCCACATAGAGAGACAGACAGATAGAGAGAGAGACCCACCCACATAGAGAGACAGACAGATAGAGAGAGAGACCTACACACATAGAGAGACAGACAGATAGAGAGAGAGACCTACACACAGAGACTGAGATTGGGGGCGGACTCACACTAGTCCATCTGTACTGTGCCCAAGTACGTTTGCCCCCTGAAGTCTAGATCGGTTGGCTAGTGTGAGCAGGCCATCCGTACTCGAGTACAGTTCAATTCCGCGACACTTCGGAGAGGTGTGCTCAGCCCACGATACAGATGCTAATGAGCTGACACGCGCACATGCATGGATACGCAAACTGAGCTGGATGACGTATAGTCCATGCGACTCGTCTACCCCATTAAACAATAAACATGGCAGCAAGTGGTTCACGAGTGGGTTCGAGGTGGTGCGATAGCGAAGTGGAGTGTTTGATCAAAAATCCCCCGTTCGTCACGGCGTGGGCTTCCTTGGTTCACTGGAGACGGCGGGGCTGCGCACGGAGTCTAGACCTCTTTAGAATAAAATAGTTTGAATTTTTTTATGAATGAAGACACCCGCATGCAAGAATAAGTTCACGTCTGAGTGTATGCTACAAACGTGATTAACTTTGCGTGCTTTACAAGTGCAAAAACGCCAACATATTCTTTATTTTGCTGACCACTTGATTTTTATCCTGACAAAAGCCTCGTAAGGACAGTTCCTCTGCGTCTCTCTCGGAGATCGCACCATCTTTCAACGTCTTTGTTTAATAACGACTGCTTCACCTTCTCTCACACGATCAGCAGCTCACGGATTTCACTTTCTCTCCAGCTGGAACTGCTCATGATCATATCGCTGCGTTGTCTCTGTGGAGACAACGCCCCCCCCCCCCGGAACCGTCACATTTGCAGCGGAATGAAACCCAATAAACCGCCAAAGTGTGCAGGGTCCGAGGGGGTTCTACCTCAAGCAGGCAATTTACCTAGGGGAGTGTGAATGTGTGTGCCGCGAAAAAGGCGTGCATAAAACAGCATATTTGGAAGCGTAAAAAACGCTCAGTGAGGGAGGGCTGTATCTGAGTAGAACAGCTCCAAATAAGAAAACAAGTCAGTAAAGGGTCAATTGTGTTCTCTGTGTTGGTCTCCATTGTTGTTCTACTAAGCTGCGGACGCTTGGTGATGACTTAATACAACGTGATGACGTATACGAGAGGCAACCAAACTAAGTTTCAGTTGAGATCGCCTAGTGTGAGCACAGGCCAGCGGCACAGCGTGGGGGGGGGGGGGCACATCTTTGCCTAGTGTGAGTGCGCCCCGACAGACACACACAGAGTGAGTGAGTGAGTGAGTGAGTGAGTGAGTGAGTGAGTGAGTGAGTGAGTGAGTGAGTGAGTGAGTGAGTGAGTGAGTGAGTGAGTGAGTGAGTGAGTGAGTGAGTGAGAGAGAGAGAGAGAGAGAGAGAGACCTGCACACATAGACAAAGACCGAGAGACAGAAAGAGAGACAGACAGACAGAGAGACAGAAACACACACACACAGAACAAGAAGAGAACATGCCATTTAAGGCAGTGGAATAGCCCAGGCATTCCCAACTCATCCTCGATATAAAGCTGGGGCAAAACTAACACACATCCATTGTTTATGACATGTAGAGACACGCAGAGACCTTCAACTCAATTGTTCACCGTACTTGACACTGTCCATATTTTTGTTATTAAGTGCAAACGAAAATAGGAGCACACGACTTGGTTTCAACACACACACACACACACACACACACACACACACACACACACACACACACACACACACACACACACACACACACACACACACACACACACACACACACACACACACACACACACACAGGGTGTTTTGATATTATGTTAACTGAGGTGGCAATACCAATACACAATGCAGATATATTATATATACATCGTTAAATCATGCAATAATAATTATGACAATAAATAAAAAAAACTGTGACTCAAGGACACATTCCCGATGTATGGGTCAGACACTAGGAGAGACTCACCTTTGCATGTTTCCATCGATACAGCAGGAGTAGAGCCAGTACAGTGACAGGGTGAAGCAGGTGACCGCGACAATCACAGAAATGGCCGACACAAAGTAGCACAGGGACGCTGGGCTGGACACAGTGGCTGTGATGGTTTGGGTCAGGTTGTTGAAATCCACCGTCCCATACAGCATGCACAGACCGCCGAGATTACCCTGCGAGAGAGGGGGGGGGACTTTTATTTTGAAGGAAAACTTGTATTTTATCGATAAAGACGCTGTTTATTTTTTAAAAAGAATTGTTAGTTACTAAGGAGAAATAATCTTTACATTTCTTGGGTAATATTTGTGTGAATGGCAATAACAAGCCCAATACTTTTACTATTTAAAAAAAAACGAAATACGGGGTGGTGGGAATAAACTAACTAAAGAGAGAATAAAAAGACAAAGAAGAAAGAAAGAAAGAAAGAAAGAAAGAAAGAAGAAAGAACCAGAAAGAAAGAAAGAAAGAAAGAAAGAAAGAAAGAAAGAAAGAAAGAAACTAGTGGTTAAGAAAAACGAAACACTTTCTGTTCAGGGGAAACACGTTTGTGATTGTAGTTTGATCTACAACGGAAGTGCGAAGAACTGCAGGACCGTAACATGGACCTTAAGAACAGTAACAACAGGGCCTTCGGCAGAGCTCATGATTTCAATAAGGAGGCGGGGGCATAATTGGGCACGAGGACGGCAGGTCACATGAGTTGGTCGCCGCGTTGGACTCTTTTTGGTCAACATGTGTGTATCACTTTAATTCACACACGCATTTGATTCCACGTACTACTCAAATGAGTTTCAATAAATAAAAGACGGATACACACAAAAAAGGAAACTAAAAAGTGTGCAGTCTAGATCGGGATAAAAAAACGTCTCATTCTATCTCACCTTCACCTTTATTATACTTGATTACAACATAATCAAAGTAGGCAAGATCATATGCGTTCATATCGAAATCAATCCCCCAACTCGTGTCTAAGAAGACTTTACAAGGGGTTTCTAGATTAGACAGCCGAACTTTAGCCTATAGGTTGTGACAGTTGGGAGTAAACGTCAACAATCCAGCGAACACGCAATAGCCCAGCCAGTAAGATACGACACGTTAAGTTATGATATTTGTCTTGCATAATAAACTACTGAGCAGCATGTGGTTCAACAAAAATGGACTTTGGCCCATAACATATCACGACACCACAGTGGATCACCATCCACTGACTTCGCCAATTGGACAAGGAATCTACCCGGAAGAGCATGCAACGTGTGGTTGATCTATTTGCCTTCCCAGAAGATGACTTAGCCTATGTTTTACCTGTGTGATGGCGAGTGATGCGGCTGTTACGATCCCACATACGAAACAGCTCGCATACAGAGCCAGCTCCGCAGCCATCAGGCAGGAGAGCGTCATCCTCCGTTAGGAAATGTGCGGAGTCTCGACCTTCCTCCGGTGCAGAAGTGATCAAAACTTACGGCGGGAGCGCGCACTCCAAATTGGACAGGGGGAAACGGGCTTTTCTCGGACACGCGCATCAACGAAATAATAAATCGTTCAAATAGCTCGCTCTCTAGATGTTATTTGTATCATTGTCCGCTGATCGACAGGCTCTTGTACTTATTATTTTTTTCCTTGAACCAGCATAAACTAGCAGTTATTCTGATAAGCAAAATCAAGCACAGAAATCATGTCTGCGCCTGAAAAAGCCCACACTGCCGTCTACCGGTGACTTCGAGATATGGCACGCATCGCGTAACAGATAACGGCGGGAGGCTCATAATTTCGAGACTACCATGCCGATAGTGTAGAATAGTGTATAATTCATTCGCCTAAAATATTGTATGGGCCCTAAATTTCTCACATTGCAATAAAAAATGACAAATATGATTGTCTTGGTGAGTATTTTATGACAGGTTACAGGCAATTTAAGGAGGCTATTTTTGTGGTAACATAACAGCAGTAAATCCTGGGTCAAACAATTGTGTACCTTGCTCGTAAATACCAGGGTGTGTGTGTGTGTGTGTGTGTGTGTGTGTGTGTGTGTGTGTGTGTGTGTGTGTGTGTGTGTGTGTGTTTTGCGCACACGAGTGCATACGTGGCCCCCTACAATGTCAGCCAGCCTCCTATAGTTTGTCACGGGCTTAACTGCTTATGGAGCTTGAATGGCGCAGACTGACTGTGTGTGTGTGTGTGTGTGTGTGTGTGTGTGTGTGTGTGTGTGTGTGTGTGTGTGTGTGTGTGTGTGTGTGTGTGTGTGTGTGTGTGTGTGTGTGTGTGTGTGTGTGCGCGTGTGTTCTCGCGCACAGAGGGAAACCATGAAGCTTTCATATTTTAATTTGCGCAGTAATGTGCACATCAAAATTCAACACTGGGGAATGAAGCACATAATTCAACAGAACCGTATTTACAAATTAGAAGAGAATTATGACAAGCAGGAAGAAGAGGTTGAAAGGCCAGTCATACAGCAAAAGCGCACATAGCACACTTGAAACAGGGACTACAGGCGTAGCTCGGCTTAGCTTCGTCTGACAGGCAACAGTAGAAAGGATACAACATGATCATCTTTGACTTGATAAACATGGAGAGAAAATAATGGATTAGAATTCTGACAACAGAATAAGCATTTTTGTAATTGATCGATTCGAAATACCAAACATATTTTTCTTATATAGAAATTTTAATTATTTGGTTGTTTATTTTGGATTATGATCAAATAATATAATTTAGCTTAATAGTTTAGTTAGTTGTGATGGGAAACTGGAATTCTGCATCACATTGTGATAAATTATAAGATATTTTATTAATCAGATTTTGGATTTTTGTCTTGTTTGCAACTTCCAGTTACTGCAAGTAACCACCAAACCAGACTGGAAATGTTATTGAAAGCAAAGTTATAGCCCTTAAGCCTGCAAAAAAGAACATTTATCTTTTCAAATACAATAGACACAAAAATATTATAGTTTACAATGTAAGCGAATATATAAAGAACAAGATTATATCCATAAAACATAAAAAACGTAAAATTCATTATTTAAAATTAATACTTTTTCCCTTTTCAAGAGTGAATTGTAACAATATATTGAATCACTTTACACGCAAATGGTGTTTACGTTGTTTTTTGTTCAGTAGAAGAAACAACATAAGCAAAAAAACATCTTTCGACTTGAGCAACTCTTCTGAAATGGGTCATGGCAGAATTTGAGTTACTTCTAGTTTTTCCGTCACATAATCTCACAGGAAATTGAACAACGATAATACACAAGGTACATTGTGGAAATTTATTCCCAAAAGGTTCATCAAAGAAAAAAAAAAAAATGACCTTCAGAAGTCCATTTCAGATAAATAATACGACGAGAGTAGCAAGAAAATGTAACATTACAAGATAATAATTACACCAAGCCCACCATATTTAAATATAGTCCGTCTGTTTGGGGGAGCTTGTTGCTATTGGCCAAACCATGGACGTGGCGTTTGAAAGTGCACCAGGGATATGGTACGTCGTGGGTTTTAGAAAACAGGAGGGGCTCAAATAACCACCACTGTCTTAGTCCATTGGGCCCCAAACAATATTGTTATAATTGCCAGAAAAGTTATTAACCGAGGTTATTGTACAGCAACACGGATCTCTGTGTCTTCACTTCCTTCCTTCCAATTGTTTTTCAAACTAAAATGGCCCCTTCCTCTGTAAATGAATACTGTGTATATCAAAGTAGTGTGTCGTGTGTGTGTGTGTGTGTGTGTGTGTGTGTGTGTGTGTGTGTGTGTGTGTGTGTGTGTGTGTGTGTGTGTGTGTGTGTGTGTGTGTGTGTGTGTGTGTGTGATGGGTGCTATTTTATTAAGAAAAAAATATGTTTACTGCAATGATGGAGTAAGTGACATGTCTTTTAAAAGAGACACAAAGACACAATGATTGTGGTTACTTGGACCAAATACAAACTTTTTCTTTTTTTAGGAAGACAGCTTTCAAGTGTGGAGATATATCAGAAGAATGTTTAAGTTTGAATGTGGTTTTGAATTGGTTGGTCAAGTTATGGAACAGTAGAATCTCTCGCACTTTTAAAATAAAAAAATCTTAATGAGGATGATTTCTGTTAATTGTTCGGTTTTGTTTCACAATTCAAAATACTGTGTGTAACGTATATCCAGCTCAGCCTAACCCTATCCCATCCTATTGACAAATCCTGTATTTAATTCTCCTCTGCGACAAGTGAGCCTTGCGTGTTTGTGAGACGGTGCGTTCAAAACAACGTCAGCCGACGGGACATCCCGGCAGCCTGAACGCGTCGGGCACGGGGCTGTCCAGTTTACAGATGATTTTATATATTCCTTTCTTCCAGCAGGGGTCAGTGTCCCTCCCGTTGTGAATAGCAGAATAAAACTCCCTCAGCGCCACTTCGGCTACCTCAATAAATTTCTCAGGAACCTGCATGAGACAAGAGAGAGATATCAAGAGGGTAATGCATTTTGAGGATATATTGGTACTTGTTGGTTATTTGAAGTGACAATGGGAACGTTCATTTGTATACAAATGACGCAAATATTAAACCATTAAATGAGAGTATATTCATTGAATGGTTCATACATTTTTATTGATGAAACATTATTGCTATGTTTTCTGTAGCAAAAATCGTCTGGTTAGCTCAGTTGGTTAGAGCGTGGTGCTAATAACTCCAAGGTCGTGGGTTTGATACCCGTACTGGCCAAGGATTTTTCAACCTCGCTTTACACCGGATGGCCGTTGTATGCAGATTCCTAATCCATTTATAGATAAAGTAGGCCTAGATTAAGGTTTCAATGTTAACTTAAAGTTACCAACTTAATTAGCAAAACTTTAGTGGCAAATGTTCTCTAATGCATTCTGAGATATTCCATATTTTCTAGAATATATATTCCGAAGGTCAGTTTCTGGTAGTTGCTATTTACAGTTGTGGCCAGTTAGCTCAGTTGGTTGGAATGTGGCGCCAAGTTCCCAGGTTCGATACCCATGCTGACGTGTCATTTTGATATATCAAATAATATAACATTTATATAGCCCTGTTTAAAATGGCATGTTTTATTAAGTGTTATTTCTGTCATTTTTTATATTTATCAAAGCGTTTGTGTAGCTCACTCCCGAACGTGGCTCACTCCCCTGAAACCAATCACTCTCACTATAGTGCACGTTCAGACCGTATAGCTCGCTCCCCTGGTACACATCACTCTCACTATAGTGCACGTTCAGACCGTACTGCTCACTCCCCTGATACACACCACTCTCACTATAGTGCACGTTCAGACCGTACTGCTCACTCACCTGGTAAACGTTGCTCTTGTTGTAATGCATGTTGAGGATGCGGTAGAGTTCCGTGTCTCGGCTCATGCGGAGATGGCTCTCGCCCCCCAGGTGCGCTGTCCCATCCCTGGGTAGACAGACACGCAGACGGACAGAGAGATGGAAACATTAGCCCTTGTTGTTGCCGGGCAGAGCGTGATGGGGAAGTTTGGACACTGTCCGTTGCGATGGAGCACAATCGCCGAGATGTAGCCATTACGTATCTCTTCCAGGAAAACGTGGTCACGCATCACTGATGTTCGTTGCTCAGATTTTACTATGCTTTGATTGTTGGTTCAAGCCTCACTTATGCTGAGGTACTCTGGGTAAAAGCACCTGCTAAATGAATAAACAGCCTTTTCTACCGTAACCCAAATTAATTTGGAGAAAGCACATTTGATTTGATTGACCACGCGTCATGGCTAATTCCAACTAATTCAAGGACATTTTATTCATACTATGCACCTTAATTTAACCGATTCGCTCTCAGTTTTCCACGGTTATTTTCCGTGGAACATGAATAAAACAGTCAACAGTCTCCTCAATAACATCGGTGCATCGTGATATATTTCCAAGACATTTGCTCTGCCTCTCGTACAACGTATGTCTTTGTGACTCCAGCCCACCTTTTAAAAAGTGGCGTTTACTGGAGGTGTATTCTATATTGAGTAGAAATGACAAAATATACCCATGAGTGACATCACACATGGGCGTGTCCCGGATGTATGACGGACAGATCAGCCCACCAGTCGGTACGGCCCAGTGTGTCGGCTGGTAGGCTGACCTATAGCCATCCTCGCTCCAGGTGGACACTCCCACTGGTCGCTGGAGGGTGGCTTGTCACGGCTAATCAACCTCACACCTGGTGGTAAAAATAGGGGCCCTTTAGACCGGGAGTGGCTGCTGAGTGTCATCGACTTTATCGGGTCAGCTGCGCCTGCTCCGTCCTTCAACCGAAACACTATTTGTTCCGATCTCTTACCTAACGTGAGCTGTGCGCGCCTGTCAGTGGACCGTCCACGTGTCGAGACGAAGGAGGACAACGACAACAAGATAAGGACGACTAAGTGTTTTGCAGATCGATTCGACCAAGCAATATTCGAAAACACGTTACGAAAAACGGATTTAACCCTCCCCGGTAGTCCCGCCCCCTCTCTCTCTCTGTCGCTATTCTACATCGGCGCATTCTAAAGAGCTGATTATGGTTCCACGTTGTGGAACCATAACGTTCCACGTTATGGTTCCGCAGTCGTGAACCTGATTTGGTCCTGCGTCGGGTTTTAGTAAGCGGACCAATCACAGCCCTCGCTGCTGCGTCGCCTCGACGCAGGTTACAATTTTTGGGAGGCGCACGTCCGGCCCTTGCGTTGGACGCAAGAGGGGTCCGCGAGGAGGTAAGGGGTCCGTAAACCCCCTTGCGTTGCGTCGACCCCGGAACCATAATCAGCCCTTAAGCCCTCCTCCCGGACGCTCTATCGTGGGAGGAGACCGCCGGGGGACAGGGTTAGGGCCGTTTGATCGTCTGCCGTCGTCTGAAGGTGATGGACACCAGAACCGGAGGGGGGTCTGAACCTCGGGGGTGGGGGGGGGGGGGGTGGGGGGGTTACCGTGTCAGTGCGTCACGGACGGCCTGCCGGGCGAAACGCTCCATCTGGATGTAGAAGAACTCCCGGAGTTACTGAACCACTTGATGAGCTGGGACGTCACGCAGCGGTTAAACTGTGGGGGGGGGGGGAGGGAGGGGGAGGGGGAGGGAAGGAGAGAGGGAGAGAGAGGGGGGGGGGAGAAAGAGTGAAGGAGAGAGGGAGAGAGAGGGAGAGGGGAGAAAGAGTGAAGAGAGAGGGAGAGAGAGGAGAGGGGGAGAAAGAGTGAAGGAGAGAGGGAGAGAGAGGGAGGGAGGGAGGGAGGGAGGGAGGGAGGGAGGGAGGGAGCGCGAGAGAGGGGGAGACAAAGAGAAAGAGCGTAGGAGAGAGAGAGTGGCCGAGAGGGAGAGGGGGAGGGGTAGAGCGAAAGAGAGAGGGAAGGGGGAGGAGAGGGAGGGATGAGAGAGAGGGGAAAATATGAGAGAGAGAGGAGAGTTATGAATTGAGCAAAGGAAGGAGAGAGAGGGAGAAATAGAGTGAGAGATAGAGAGAATCACACAGAAGGATGCAATTTAGGCTATTGTACATTTTAACAACTCAAATCACAACTCTCGCCTAGAAAACAAAAACACAAACAAACTGATTTAACGCGTGTTTTTTGATCCCCCACACAGAGGGCTGGTGAAATTTGTTTCCATAATTATAACGTTTACGACTTTCCAGCACCACCTGCTGTCTAATTCTAGTTCAGTTGTCTCTTGTTTGTTTTGTGGTAAATAGAACGTAGAAAAACAAGCCTTTTACAGCTTGGGGCGGTCAGCTTGTAAAACGCGACGACAAATCACCATGACTGCCGGCATTTTGGCAGCCTAGGAGCGTGTGATTGTTATGTTATTAAGTGGGTAGTAATATCTTTGGGTCATTGCTCAGTTATTAATTGTCAAATGATTTCGCGGAGCTTGTGTTTTGAACTGCCAGAACGTTTCTCAGGCTAGACTTGGCAAAAACACTGTTTTGATTAGCCAATTCAAAATACCTAAATCAACTGTATCTTTACGTTGATTTAGGATCCTCTCAAAATGGCGGAGTATCACCAACTAAAACCCCCATGATGCATTCTGATGTACAAACCCTCTACCATGAAAATACCAAGGCACTAGTTTGGGTTTTCGTGTTTAAGTATGAGAGTGTATGTCAGTTCAGGAACAGTGGGAAAATGCGTGTGTTTCATCAGGTGCTGTGTGTTGTATTTCTTTCACTGAAAGAGTACCTTGACGTAGGATTGGTTGATTAGTTAAAATTTGACCGTGATTTCAAATTTTGCGTCAAACGATAAAAAACGAATATAATATATATTCTTTTTTTTCCATAAAATGTGTGATAGAAATTGCAAGAACAGCTGGCTACCAATTCGTACATTATTTTTGATCTGAACATTTCTTTTTGAACATTTTTGTGTATTTTTTCGAGAGTAATGCCAAAAAAATACATCATGTTTTCAAACCCCCCAAAAAACTTTAAATAATCGATAATAAAATGAATCCTATACTGTACAAATTTGCCTCTCGGTGACATTAAGTTTTCTAAGCTGAGTCAAAATTATTGATCAAAATAGTCATGATTATGATGGATGTACATAATTGACAGCCCTACTTGACGTCGGGGAAGTAGGTCTTCAGCGTGTTGGAGCTGGGGTAGCGGGCGTAGAAAAAACATCAGCTTGGCCTTCTTCAGGTGGCAGGGGGACAGACCCTCCTGGGTGTGCACGGCATCCAGGTTAAGGGAAAGCACGCGCATGTACACACACAAAAACGAGCTGCACATGCACATGCACACACATGAGCTGCACACGCACACGCACACGCACACACACACACACACACACACACATACAGGATCTGCACACATCCCTCCAAGGGACTCCCAGGTTGGCATGACTCCCTCACCCCATAAAACACACACACACACACACACACACACACACACACACACACACACACACACACACACACACGATTCAGGAAGTCACAACACACGATACAGGAAGTCCCAGGTTTTCTGCTTCCCGGAGAGGGAAGGATGGTCCACTATGTAACTATAATCTTTCTATGGGGTCTTTATCAATGAGTTACAGCTCAAGTTCAAGCAGTTGCGTGAGCACAAAGGGGCGGCCCTTCTCCACCTGTGAGGCTGCACCTCTGCTAGGTTATGTCCTCTCCATCGATCACTTCGACATTTCCTCTTCATTTTCTGAACAACTCTCTCTCTTTTATTTTGTGATGGTTTCCGAAACAGACATTTACTATGCCCACGCACAGAAACACATGCGCCCACACACACATGCGCCCACACACACACATGATGTGCACCCACCCACCCACCCACCCACCCACCCACCCACACACACACACACACACACACACACACACACACACACACACACACACACACACACACACACACACACACACACACACACACACACACACACACACACACACACACACACACACACACACACACACACACAAACACTCTCTTCTCAAAGGAAAGGATATTCCCCCCAGCGGCAGGTACATGTCCCCACAGTCCATCCCCCTCCTCCCCCGAGATCTCCCCCTCCTCCCCCCCTCATGCCCCTGTCCCTCCCCGGGGTCCACCGTGGTGGGGGTGGGGGTGGTGGGGGTGGGGGTGGTGCCGGGGGCCCATCGAGGGCTCAGGTGCCCCATCAAGGGAGGGGGGGGGAAGCCCGGGTGGTGTCCCGGGAAGGCGTCCAGGAAGGGGTCGGAGGTCAGGTAGTCCTTGTGGGGAGGGGGCGGCAGGTGGGGGAGGGCGCGGGAGAAGAGCTGCTGCATGGAGTAGTGGAGGAGCGGGAGGGAGAGCTGGGGCGGGGGAGGGGCCTGCGAGGGCGGGGGCCAGCAGGGAGGGGGCCCGCTGCATGGCCTGGTGGTGCAGGGCGGCGTTGGGGTGGTGCTGGGGGTGGGAGGTGGGCGGCGGAGTGGGGGGGGTACGTCGGCGGCCCCCCCCCCCAGCAGAGGGCTCGGCTTGTGTTTGACGTTGTTGCTGTCATGTGACTGCCGGGGCCGGGGGTCGCTGTGCGGCCAGCGGCCGGGGGTGTTGGTCTTCATCAGCTGCTGCCGCGCGCCCCTCGGCCTCTCGTGGGGGTCCCCCTCCTCCTCCTCCTCTTCCTCCTCCTCCCCGCCCCTCTCCTGCAGCAGCGCGCCCATCCACGAGCCCGGCCGGCCGCCCGCTCTCCCCCCCCTCCCCCCCTCCCCCCCCCCCTCCGGCGTCGGGGGGCGGGGCGAAGGCGACGGCGGCCGGCGGGGAGGGCGGGCCGCAGCCGTCGTCGCCCTCGTGCTCGGCGTAGAGGCGGAGCACGCGGTCGATGACGCGCGCCACGGCGCTGCCCAGCTCCACCTTCAGCGCCTGGGCGAACTTCTGCCCGCCGCCCGCCTCCTCCTCGCCCACCGCCGCCACCAGGAGCTCCGCCTCCCCGCCGTCCGCGCCCCCGCCCTCCAGCCACTCGCCCCGGACCAGCCCGCCGCACCCCAGCCACACCCCCGCCGTCTCCAGCACCCCCTCAAGAAGCCCCGCCCTCCTCCGCCACCCCCTCCTCCTCCTCCTCCTCTCTTGCCGCCCATCTTCCCGCAGCGTCCGTCTGTCTGTCTCCTCGCCACCTCCCCCCGCCGAAAGGCAGAGCGGGGAGGAGTGAGAGAGGAAGGGCCGCCTCTCTACCGCCCAGCCCCTCCTCCTCCTCGTCCTCCTCCTCAAACAGCCCCTCCACGATGTCCTCCTCCTCCTCCTCTCCCGTCATCTGGGGCCGGTCGGTTCCCCCTCCTCCCTTCTCCTCCCTGCACCTCCTCCCCTGTTGCTTCTTCTTCTTCTCTCCTCCTCCTCCTCCTCCTCTTCGTCGTCCACGGGCGTGCCGTGCTTCTCCCCGAAGGCCCGCCACACCTTCTCCTGCAGGGCCTGCAGCCTCCCCGCGCCTCTCCAGCTGCTCCTTCAGCTCCTCCCTCTCTCTCCTCCTCTTCTCGCCACTTTCCCTCTGGCCCTCCCTCGCCCTTCCTCCCCCTCCCTTCATCTTCCTCCTCCACGTCCCTCCTCCCTCCCTCTCTCCACCTCTTCCTCTCTTTCTCCTCCTCCTCCCTCCCCCCTCCACCTCTTCCTCTCTTCCTCCTCCTCCTTTCCCTCCCTCCCTCTCTCCACCTCTTCCTCTCTTTCTCCTCCTCCTCCTCCTCCCTCCTGTGTGTGTTTACATGTACGATACGGTGAGAACCTGTTCTCTTGGATCAAATTCCGTCTCCTGTTGCCGTCCTGCTCTGGTTCCCCCCCCCCCCGCCCCCCGCCCTCAGCAGGACACCCCGGGTCCTGAACGGCCCGCTGCCCTCATTCCTCCCCCCCTGGGGGGGAGAGGCGTCTCAGATTAAACACAACAACAGCGTGTCCAGTAATGTGAAGCAGACCCCTCTGCTCGCTAAGGGGTCCTCGCCCCTCTC
>NC_082398.1:4130057-4145857 GCF_031168955.1 Gadus macrocephalus | reverse complement strand
CCCTAATCCTCTTCCGTAGCCTTGAGTTAAAATGACAACGTGGCTATAAATATTCACACTTCATTGGGTCCACTGTGCATAGTCTATTTAAAGAATATGGTAGACAGAAAATAACAATATCTAGTGCAAAAATATAAAGTCACTTCTAACTAGAGCAACAAAACGTTTATTTTCTTAAGATTCCTAATTAAGGCTTTCCCATTTCTCTCATCCTCGCCTTCCAACAGAAGCTAAAAAAAATTGCAACTGCCGAGATGACGAAAGAAGGCGAATTGGACATAAAAGACCTGGAGCTCATCGACATGGATTCGGAGACGCAGCCCATGACCGCCGACGGCGCCGTGGCGGCTGAGAAGAACGGCACGGTGAAGATCAAGGTCCCCGAAGAGGAGGTCAAGTTCACGGGCCTATCCAAAGACGAGCTGATGAAGGTGGCCGGCACCGCAGGGTAAGGGATCGCTCCTGGTAGAGAGGAAGAGGAGGGTGACGTCTTTTAGTCCCAGACAAGGAAGTCTGGGAATTAAGAACTGATGGTTTCCTGCAGTGGTGGTGAAGGGGGAATGTGTCGACTGCATGTTCTGCATAATGTAGAACTGGTTATGGTAAAGTCCTGCGGTTATTGACTTAAAATGCCATTTGCTTGCTCAATATGTGTGACAATATTTGACACGGGAGCAGATCAGCGAACATAAAATGCATAACAAGCCCACGTCCTTAAAACCAGGGGGATGAGGTTTTTAGTTTGCATGTTCAATGAAGCCATCGTTGCCCTGACCCTTCTCCTTGGTCCGTCCGTCTGTCTCCGTCTCCCTGTAGGTGGGTGCGTACGCGCTGGGTGCTACTGGGTCTCTTCTGGTTGGGCTGGCTGGGCATGCTGGCGGGGGCGATCGTCATCATCGTCCAGGCCCCGCGCTGCCAGCCCATCCCCGAGATGAACTGGTGGAACGACGGACCCCTCTACCAGATCGACGACCTCGCAGCCTTCACCGAGGAAGGCCAAATCAAAGGTGTGTGTTTGCGTGTGTGTGTGTGTGTGTGTGTCCTAAGACAAGCATTTGTTGGGCATTGCACGTGCATATATGCTGGAATAGTTGCAGAGGCCCTCTGCTGTGTATAATGTGCTAATGAGCGTAGCTCTGCCTCGAGGACTGAATTTCTCCGAAGCAAAAAGTTCAGAGACTCCATTTAATCAGCTTTGAGTCGCCTCGGCCCGGCTGAGCCCTAAGCAGGAGTGGCCGTGTGCCCAGAATGTGCTGTGTTGGCACTAGCTCCGTAGACCTTGTTCCCGACCACGAGCTAAATTCGCTGAGCCAGCGGTCTGACCGTCGCCAGACACTCGAGGGAGGATGATAAGGGAAGAGGGGAAGGTTAGAGGGCACGTGACCCTCGGTTTCATATCCCCCTCCTCGCTCCCCCCTGAGAGCAAAGGTCTGACTCGTAAGATTCGTTCCGCTGACGTGTTTGCGTGCGTGCGTGTGTGTGTGTGTGTGTGTGTGTGTGACGCAATCACCCGAGCACATGTCAGCACGTTTGCCATTCACTCGGGAGACTCGAAGACATTTGAGGCCAAAAAAACATCACCCCCATTTCCCTTTTTTATGACCTTGTTTTTCACAAACTTGAAACATAAAGTAGAACAACGCGACTCGAGGGGCGGGCGCTGGTGGTATGGGGTTAAGGCTGGGGAGGGGGGTGTAGGGGGGTGGTGTGTGTGTGTGTGTGGGGGGGGGGGGGGGCACCGGCTGTAGACACCCGTAAAGCCTGTGGCTGGGAACAGGGTCAGCCAGACTCGGGGCCCAAGCCGGCCCCTGGGCGGCATTCCAGAGGAATGCACGTGACCCCCCCGGTTCACCACATGAAAGGACCTGCTTGTACTCTGCTGAGGAAGGGGGGGGCCTTCACGTTGCTCACATGGTCCTGTCCTGAATCAACAGCCCCCCCCCCCCCCCCCCCCCCCTGTGTGTGTGTGTGTGTGTGTGTGTGTGTGTGTGTGTGTGTGTGTGTGTGTGTGTGTGTGTGTGTGTGTGTGTGTGTGTGTGTGTGTGTGTGTGTGTGTGTGTGTGTGTGTGTGTGTGTGTGTGTGTGTGTGTGTGTGTGTGTGTTCTTCCTCCCTGTTATTTCATCGTGCACACTAGAAAGACGAGCCAAACCTATTTATTTTGTATTAAAACAAGCTTCTGCTGTCTGCCCCCCCCCCCCCCCCCAGGCGTGGAGGACAAGCTGGACATGTTGAACCAGCTGAAGGTGAAGGGCCTGCTGCTGGGGCCCTTCCACCAGGCCCAGGCCAACCAGCTCAGCACCCTGGACCTGCAGAAGATCGATCCCACCAAGGGCACCCTGGAAGAGCTACAGAGCTTGATGGAGAAGGCCCACAAGAAGGGTAGGTGGACCCCAGAGAGGGGGGGGGGGCTTTGGTGTCTTTTGGATCGAGATGATGCACACAGATGGGTGGTTTCAGAAAAGAGTCACAAGATGTACAATATAGAGAGTTGCCGCCACCTAGTGGTTCAAGTAAATTGACGTCTATTGCACACCACTGTGGTTCAGCCATAACCCCGTAACTCATAGACCGGCCAGAAGCATAGTTTGGTGTTAATGATCATGCAATGCCGGTTGCCTGACGAAGCCATATCGTTCCTGTGTATGTAAATGCTCATTGGTGTTGTGGCTCTCTCGCGTAGGAATCTCTGTGGTGCTGGACCTGACTCCTAACTACCTGGGCAATAAGCCGTGGTTCAGCGGTGGCAAATCAGTCGAAGTCTTGGAAAAACTAAAGGTAAGGCGCATGTTTATTCAGATCGATTTACATCGGCTTTGTGGTTCTTCCTTATTGGGAGGCCGTGTAAGTCAAAGTGCACAGGCTCATGTCGGCGTGTTTTCCCTCCACCAGGAAGCGGCAAAGTACTGGCTGGATCTGGGCGTGGACGGCATCAAGGTGTCTGACCTGGGCGCGGCCAGCGCCATGGCTGATTGGCCGTCGATCCCGGACACGACGTTGAACAACGATACCGAGACCGAACTTCCCAGGAAGAAGTAAGCGGTTCAGTGCCAAAACCCCCGACACGCGACCCCTTTTTTTTCGAACCAAAGTGTCGGTTGATCAATCTATGAAGAGGTGTCTCGGTGGACCAACTGACGTGTGTGTTTCTGTGTTGTCTCCAGGGCTCTGATTGGTGTGGTGAGTGGCAAGTCAGTGTCTCAGGTGTCGGAGCTGCTCAACACCTCCTCCGTCAACCTCCTCGTCTCAGACCTGCTCACCAACATCACAGGAGGTAGAGCCCAACGTTGTCTGTTGTCTCGTTGAATTCCCCCCGCCCCCCTCCCCCCCCCCCCCCCCCCCCCCAACTCCACCCCCCCACCTCCTGGCTGCATACATGGGTGTGTGAAGACAAGGTTATGGGTCTTCCTAGGTCAGGGGGGGGCACACAGGTGCTGCTCATGGCACTGATTATGGACCAAGTGGCCGGAAAGACCACCTGCTTGTGAGGCCTTTGTGGGAGCCAATATGTCACCAACACACACCCTCCTTCCTGCTTTATTCTCTTTGCCTCATTTCCTTTCTTTCTTTCTTTCTTTCTTTCTTTCTTTCTTTCTTTCTTTCTTTCTTTCTTTCTTTCTTTCTTTCTTTCTTTCTTTCTTTCTTTATCAATTAAATAACAAACTGCTTTACAAAGCCTAACAAAACCCCGTCTGGTCTTTTTCCCCGGTCCAGGCTTGGAGAGGGCTCAGGCCATCGAGCTGCTCTTGGAAAGGAACGACCAGAGGAACGTGGGCTGGACCCTGGGAGTCGCCACGAGCACCCACCTGGCCAACGAGGCCAAGACCCCCGAGCTGGTGAAGCTGTACCAGCTGCTGCTCTTCACCCTGCCCGGCACGCCCGTCTTCCTCTACGGCGACGAGATCGGCCTCCAAGCTCAAGTGAGTGTCCGTGTGACAAAGAAAAAAAAAATTAAAAAAAATAAGCCAGCACCGCCTGGTCGTTACTCTGGAGAGGGCGCCCTCTGCAGGTCAAACGCTTGCTACTGCAGGCATTGCCTCTGATTGGCTGAGGGGGTTACGATCACCACGCGCTGATGGGACACGCTTGTTGTGAAACCGAGTTGAGAATGGAATGAAAATGATTGTTGATCAAAGGGTGTGTTTCCTACTTGTGTATTTATATTAGGTGAATCCCTTTGGTTCTTTGACCCAGATCTGTTGTGAACTTTCTTGTGTTAATTTTTTTTATCTCTCTTTCAGGGTAAAGAATCTCCCATGATGCTTTGGGACATCGAGAAACCAGAAGAGGTTGCTGCCGTAAACAAAACTGCTGAGGTAAGTGAAAATTGCTGAAAATTAGGATTGTGTCTGACAGTTATATTAACTTTACAATCATCAAAAAAAATATTCGAAAAGTGAGGCGTCCCTCTTCATCGATCGCTAGCCTTCCTCTGACACCCTCGACCGAAACATTAACCCTGTGGTCCTCTTCGATCGGCAGGCCGACAGGCAGGCTCGTGAAGAGAACCGGAATTGGTTCAAGACCCTCAGCGACCTGCGAGGCAAAGAGCGCTCCCTTCTGCACGGGGAGTACCACACCCTCAACTCCTCGGGCAGCGCCCTGGCCTACCTGCGGCTGTGGGACCAGAGCGACCGCTACGTGGTGGCCGTCAACTGGGGCTCCGCACCCGCCACGCTCACACCGCGGTCTACCGGTAAGAACCGGAGTATTCAGTCATCCATCTTATGTTTTTTTTTTTGTTTGTTTGTTTCTCTTGTTCTTGACGACCTATGATCTCCTTTTTAAAGTTGATCTTTATTTTTTTATAACATTTTTTTTGGTGTTCTTTGACTCGTAAGTCTTTATTACATTCCTGAGAAGGGCCATGGTAGGGACTCTGTCACCAGAGTGGGGCTGTAATATTAACATCAGAGCACACGTCTCTAAAGCCGGTGTGATGGTACTGTGTTCCGGCCGTTCTCTATGTGTAATACGGTGTGTTTTTACCTTCTAGGCAAGGCCGAGCTGCCGACGGAGGCCGTGGTGAGGCTCTCCACAGACTCAGAGTTGAAGGCAGAGACCATGGTCAGTCTGAAGGCCATCACCCTGGGACCTGGGAGGGGGGTACTGCTGCAGTTCCCCTTCACGTCCTAGAGGGGGCGACAGATCACACTTAGACAAGAGCACAGACCTCTTGCAAAGCTTAAATGTTTTTGGAGTGAAAAAGTGTGTTTTGTACACCAGATGTTTTATTTATGGGCTGTAGGACACTATTTCGCAGTTGAAGGAAGCTGAGCCAGTTGTCTAAGGAAGACATGAAGCATATTTTATTAAAACATTTTTAGGTTATGACATGCTTGAATATCGAATGGTGCTCGCAGAAAGTTGAAAATGAGAGCATTTCAATTTTTTTTCAACTACATATGTGGTTTTCCCTGTGCAGCTGGCATGCAGTCCCATCACTAATTTAATTTAGTTTACTTCAACATTCCGTTCTTATTCCCTGGGGCAATCCTGTGAAAGGATTTTATTGTGATTTTAATATATTTTTTTCTTTTACCTCGAACGAGAGAACACGACTGCATCATTTTAAGAACATTGTTTTTGAAGAAACGGGAGGCCACGGCCTTTTTACCCCTCAAAGTGGACGAGAAAGAAATATGGGAAAATCAATAAAAACATTTTCCCCATCCATTAACTGTCCTCCTCGTTTATTTCAACCCGCCCACTCCGTGTCTTGGGGCCAGAAGAAACACACAATATTAGACTCAACATCATGACATTTGAACAGAATTCACAACCACAAAAACAAATAATGTTTTTACAAATACAGAGGACATAAATCTAAACTTTCTGACATGGGATCACAGGTTCCAGTCTCCATCCTGTGTGTGTGTGTGTGTGTGTGTGTGTGTGTGTGTGTGGTGTGTGATCGACGATGATTAGCCCATCAACTCGTAACGCCTCTGCTAATGCCATATAATGCTGCTTATTAATTAACGGTTTATTAATTTAAAACGTTCCTTCCTTGTTGATCACCTCGAAGTGGGTGGCTCTCGATTTCCTTCTGGGTGTCCTTCCACATGTGCACCCGGTCTTAATATTTTATATTGAATAGTTCCTGTCTTCTATCATGTTTCTGCACCATGTAAGGGAAAATGTGTCTAAGTCTGACTTTTAGGTAAAATAAACGAACCGGGTGATGTAGGACCCTGACGTGAAGCAGAGTAAAGGGTAAATGGTTTTATGTGAAATTTTTTCATAATTTTATCCTATTTTAAGTGTAGGTAGAGTCACGGTTAATTATTCAACTGAGTGACCGTGCCCACTTTGTGATCTTGACGGTATAGTACCGTGCGAGACGTGACCCACCTTCATCGAGTTGGCCCTGGATTCCAAAGCTCTGATCTTCCTGTTGAGCGTTGAAGGAAAAACGCCTTTTTCTAACTTTTTTAGTTTTGGAAAACCTTTGCTCTGTATTGGGGTTCACTTCAGTGGGGCTCTTTTTGTGACTTGTATACCTTCCTCGTTTTAAAAGTAAAAAGCACTACTATGAAGGAGAGAACCCTCTTTCTGTATTAACAGTAAATCTATAAAGCATCCAGAGATTCCCAGTCTTCATATCGACAACAAACACCAGGGGGCGCCACTACCCGACAAAGAGTACACTAATGTGAGCAAGTCGAGTAACACTGAAGAACAAACAGATAAAATAAGCGTTAACTAAAACATTTACAAATATCTTTAAATGGTTGTGCTTTCCAAATATATATAATTTGTGTATTGCATGATGGGAATGACGGCTGGTTCAGACTACACGATTCTCAGATATTCCTCCACGATTTAACATGTCACACTATAGTATACGATCATAGAGCCAGGAAATCGGGCCTTGTCTCGTCGTAAGACTGGCCACACTACAAGATTCGAGGGTGGGATGCTCTCTACTTTGTATCATTCACGTTTGTAAGATATTTAGAAAATTTAAGGTTTAGAACTGACATAATTGTTTTTTTTAAACATTTTTGTCAGAAAGGTTCCAGTAGTTTTTATATCTTCTCAATGCAACTCCTCACAGTATTTGCACTGTGCGTGACATGCGCGATACAAAGTACCCGCAGCAAAAACGTAGCAAAGCAACAGGGCGTCAACAATGGATCCCGAGTAAGCATTATGCTGGCGGTTTGATGTTATTGTTGGCTCCAAACTTACCGGTTAGTGCGTAATGGCGCACTATCCTAAGGGCCCTGTCGACGCAACGCTACGCTACGCGTCCAAAAGGCGACGCGACGCGACGCTTCGGCCGCCATTAAGCGTCGAAGCGTAGCAAAACGCGTCCTCCAAATTTTTGATACGCGACGCGCCGATCCATGCAATACCAAGCGTAGTCGGTGGGGGCGATACTGCAAATATTGTACATTATTACTACCATAGGTTATATTTACAGAAGAACATATGAGAGGATGCGGGAACGTGATAAGAATGACTTGACGTCTCTTTTACTAATTATCTGTGCCAATTTATGCGAACCCTTCCACAGGGTCAAAGTGCTATTTTGATGCGCGACATCAAACAGCTGATGCGGGATTGTGAGCTATTTTAATGATCTTCTTGTCACCCGATATTCGTTCTATTACTGGCCTTATTTGTTTTACTGTTAGCCTATTTGAATTAATTACGTAATGTTTTGTGTTCACGTTCAATTTGAAACATAAGTTCAGTAGCCTCTTTGAGTGAATGAAATTTGAAAGCGTGAGTGTGTAGTGAATGAAAAATGTGTGCGTGTATGGTGGGACTATTTTCTGTATTTGATAAATAAACCCCTTTTCTCTAATAATGTTGGCTACCATATAATTTCTGTGGACATTATGCGCTATAGCTTAAAGCCTTTGGCTATAGGCCTACACTTAAAGGTTGGGTACGGAATTTGCTTTTTTGGCCATTTTTGCAAAATTACTTGAAATCCTTATCATAACCCGCTTACAGCCACTGAGTTAGAAGTACTGACATGAAAATTAAACAAGTCAATCATCTGTGGAACGGGCAGGGCTCGAAAAACTCCAGCCAATCATTTGGATTGCCACCTCGTTGCATTGGACAGTAAGTACGTCAATCAAACGGTCGTACTGCACTCCCCCTCCCCCGCGCCCCGCGCGCGACCCCTTCGTGCAGTACTCGTGACCCAGAGCTCGTGACCCAGAGCAAGCTCCTGTTTGTTGTTATCCTGCGGTACTGGAACTAGTTAATCCACATTTGGACCTAGCAGTAGAAGACAATTTCCATGGCAGACAAGACGCCACCATCCCCACCACCACCACCACCACCAGCAAAGAGAAGGAAAACTCTTTTTCAGAGAGTAATTGATAATAAAAACGCTGAAAGAGAAAAACTGAAATCAAGAATAATCCTAGGCGCTGTTTTCGAACGTTGGCGGCAACTGAAGGACGAGAAGGGTCTAAAAACCGGGAAACATAGTTTCAAAGTTTATACCGTTTATACTCGGTAATACCGGTGTTGAGACGAGTGTATTACTCGTTGTGAAAATGTCCACACCGCAGCAACCCTAGTGAAAACCAGGACTTCCAATACAATTATATGAAACAAACATACATTTTCTAAAAATAGTAATGATTTATGTGACCGTTTAATGTTTATAACATCTGGTGCAACCATAGCCGCGAGAACGTATTCTCAGCAGGGGGTGCTGGAAAAAAAAGCGAAACGGGCGATCGCGTCAAATGACGTAGGAAGGTTCTTGAAACATAATACAGATAACGGATCGCTAGATAACACTTGTTTTTACTTTATATTTGTATTGTATTGAATTGTTTAATCGAATTTAGCTAGTAAATAAAGTAAAAACAAGTGTTATCTAGCGATCCGTTATCTGTATTATGTTTCAAGAACCTTCCTACGTCATTTGACGCGTTCGCCCGTTTCGCGGGCAAAACATTTGTCATTTGACGCGTTCGGCCGTTTCGCGGGCAAATTTTTTTATTGTTTCGATTAAACAATTAAATACAATACAAATATAAAGTAAAAACAATTGTTATCGCTATCTATCATAATACAGATAGCGATCCGCTATCTGTATTATGTTATTTCGTCGTTTGGAAACATGTTTCCTGCATCGCGTAGTCTGTTGCCGGGCAGGTTGTCAGGATGTAAACAAACGATGACGTAGGCCGGTACAATTTTCGCCCCCGGTACAATTTTAACGTGACAGCAGCAATCAAGCTGATCGATATTTATTTGACTTTTGTCTGTTATGAATGCGGTCATGTCTCCTTCGCATGGAGCCTCTTTGGGGAAGTCACAAAAGCTTTGTTGTGGTTGATCGAATTGTCTTTATTAAAAGGAAAATCCATTCAATTTTTATAAAACTAAGTGAAATTGTCTGAGAACTTAATTCATGCATCACATTTACAGTACGGTTGATTACTATTATGCAGGGGGAAAAAGACAAAGAAAGAGATGATAAACGTGTATATATTTGGATACATTATTTAACTGATCTGATTCATTCATTTATATATGCCTACAATCTACCAGTGCTTTGAACACATAAGTATATCATATAAAATACAATTATATACGTTCATTAAAAATTACAAACATTGCAAATGATCGGTTGTGCATTAATTTTACAACATTGGATAGTGGCACTATCCCTTCCACCGGTAAACAAATGTTTGTGCGCCACCCTAAGGCGCACAAAAGCCTCCGTTTGCTGGGCTGACCCTAAAAAAAACGATTTAACACAAATATAAATAGACATAAATAATGTAATCTTCTGAGCGAGTAAATAGACATTGGTGACAGTGGTGTTTAACACCAGCTACGTCCATGCAAAATATAGCAACGTATCATTAAGTTGCAAAAACGTTTGAAAAGTGGCACAGGTCTTTAGGCTTGATTATTTGCATTAACATGATGAATCTATAAAAAGCAATACGGCACAAAATATTTCTGAAAACTAATATAACTTCACTTCGTTTGAACGTGTACTGCTGCTCTGCCATTTTCAAGAACCCGCCCAGTGAACGCAGAGGATTGTGGGTAGTTTTGGCTCGTCTAGGATGCAGCGATGCATCCTTGAAAAATCTCGGAATTCTCAAAAACAAAGGACGCAAAAATGGCGCGGCTTTCGAGTGTCCTCAACATTGGAACAGTGCTTGTCGGCGTTCTATGAAGTAGCGTCCTTAAAAGGGCGGCCGTTGAGCATGCTTCCTTGACATTGGGAAACAGCCTATGAAAGGAAGCGCGACGCTCGCGTCACTCACGTCGTTTACGCGCGTCGCTCGCGTCGACTATGTAAGGGCCCTAAGGGCGTCGGCTTTTCACGCCTCGCCAGGCTGTGTCCTGGCTTCACCCTATCGTCAAACTCCTTTGTGGACACGTCGAAAATACAGGGACGTTGCTGCCACATTTCAACTAAAGTTGTCTCCATTATGTTGTTCCATTTTCTCTCGTTTTCTTTATTAGCATTCTTCTTCTTGTTATTGATCTTATTCATTTTTGTAGTAGTGTGTACTCAGCATAGTGCACTGCAGTGAAGTCAGTTGGTAAACACTGCGCGTGAGCTCCAGCTGTTCGTGGGGTTCCCTCACTAAACTTGGGGCGGGGTTCCCTCATGTTAACAATGGATACGTCATGCGATTTCCCACAAGCATGTCACATTACAAGACCTCGTCTCGTCGTCGCCGACCTTTCAAAATCGGCGACGAACGATTCGCGGCAAATCGGACTGAAATCGTGTAGTGGTTCAGACTACACGATTCATAACTTGTACTCGTTTCACATGAAGTAGGCTATCATTCCCCACCCCCCACACACCCAGATACAGCCAGAACCTCAACTCTGACCTGCAAGTATATTAACAAAAATATTTTTTTCTCATAGCATGTTACATTTTTTAACCATTGTGCAGATACGTTCCTCTATCATGCGGAGTGGGCTGACGCACCATGGTTCCCTGGTAGTAGGACCAATTTGCATGCATGCTCGTGCAGCTATGTGCTGAGCGTGTACTGGCTATGCAGAAGTTGGTTAAAAGGTTCATATTCAAATTGAACCGTTTTTCATGCATCTATTTATAATATTGGCAAACGCGTTATACATGTTATTTCAAAAGGTGACGGAAAACTAATTTGATGCTTTGTGGTATGGTGGTGTCGCCTATGACTCGAGAGTGGACTGTGGTTTTGGCGGAAATGGCAAAGAGGCCATGTTTGTAGTGTTAGACCAATCTCATAAAAATGTATATGGTGTTGTCCATTATGTGGAGAAGATACAATTCATAACTGTTGGCTGTTTGAAATATGTCATCAGAAGAAGCATAACCTAAAATAATTTTGATCAAAGCATATGGGAAAATGTGCACAAATGCAAAGTGTAGCGAAAGTGTATCTAAAAAGAAAACATGGCAAGACATGCACAGGGTGCACTCACACTAGGCCATCTGGGCGTGGCCGTTGGCCGCTTTCACACCTAACCGTAGGCCGTTAGGCCATCAATTGACAAGAAAGAACATCTAGTTCAACTGGTTGAACTGTGTTGATTCGGCTGCACAAATATGTGCCCAGGTTGGTTCATTCGGCTTTGTGTATGACATGTGAGAATGGGGATGGGCCAGGACGACACCAGCTCCTCTACACCTGCCAATCTTCTGGCCATCGAGACTTTGTTGCAGTTCAAGCAGGTTGATTGTGAATTCGATTCATTCGACTCCTCTACACACCTGCCAATCTTCTGGCCATCGAGACTTTATTGCAGTTCAAGCAGGTCGATTGGGAATTCTCTTTCATGGACATCCGAGCATCTCCAGCTAACAGGTAAAGAGTAAGACGGCCTGACCCTGTGTCTCTAGTGATGGTTTCGACTCGTTACAGACATCACCATTATTGTTTTATTCCCTCGAAGCCATTTTAACATAGATATGTCAGGAAAAAGCGTTTGCGTTTTTATTTAAATCAAATTTGTTTATTATTATTATCATTATCATTGTTATTATTACTATTATCGATATTATTATGTAATTATTGTTAATACTTAAATTCATATATTTTATTGGTACACCACCGAGAGTGAATAGTTACAATGGCATTCCTTTCCATGCTTGGAATAACTTATCTTTGTCTCTTTAGGATGCCCCACGCTGTCTTGGCCATCCTGACGCTATTTGTGTGCATTGCAAATACGCTGGATGTCAATAGACTGGTAAAAAAAAATACACAATAATGATCAAATATAGGTTCTCGTGCGGTCACTTATCCGTATCCGGACGGAGATGACGAAAGCATAACTACACTGAAAGACAAGGGGTCGTTTAAAAAATGCATGCAATGAGCATGGAAGGGATCAGATGTTTTTAGGCAGCTCTGCTTTAATTTAATTACATTTATATTACATTAATACCGAAAAGTATTTTTGAGTCTTCAATTCCACTTCTTTTGGCCGCTGTTATGCTTCTTAAGGGGTCATAGCTTACTATCTAACAAATGTTCACAAGTGAAACAACAAATCAACACTTGTCAAACATTTGATTTATCCACCACTCAGGCTAGCCTCAAGAAGGAGATCCAAGCTTTGGAGTTGAAGGCCAATTCCCTGAAGGTGGGTAACGTCTCGCATGCATGGCGCTGTAAGGCAAATTGGGTACGGTCAGACTCGAGATAAATTGGCCAGATTTAAAATGACCTTTCACTCTCTGTACTTAATTTGGTCTTTGTTGGAGTTGTATTGTATTCTCCTTTGTGCTGCTTGGGATTCTGCTCTAAGCTTTTGTCTGTTTGTTTGTCCACATGCTGTTAAAGATAGAGGGTAGATAATGGTCTGGGACCTGTGTGGTTTTATTGGGTGACATGGTGGAAATTCTCCCTCTCGTTCTTTCTCTGTCGAGATGTTCCACTGTGGTTTAATGAACATATAACTCTTCATTGGAAAAACACACTGACACATTGATAGACCAATCAATGGGCCTTTTACTCTGCTTCGGGTCAGGGTCCCGCATCACTCTGTCAGAGCTGATCTCACATTGATTTCCCGGCTCGCTGAACATTATCACTTTCATGGTGTAGAAATAACAGATTGCTAAAATATGACATGGCAGTAAGCAGCACAGTAAAGTAATACCATATATGGTTAGGCTTAGGCCGCTATATAACATAAACCGTAACCTGTTGTTCTCTGCGCTTCCAGGCACTCTACAACACTCAGCAGGAAGCGCTCGCGGACAGGATAACGGACGCGACGTCGAACGCCACTCAAAGGGCTGCGCGCCATTTGTCGGCAAACGAGAAGCACCTTTTGACGGCGGAGGAGTCGAACTCAGAGCAAAAAGCACAATTTCAGCAGTTAACTAAAGACACGGAGCTGGTTTGGGAGAAAATCCAGGGGGAAATCAAGAGAGCCAAAAACTTAGTCCGTATAATCGAGGTGATGAACCAGGAGTTATAATCACACCGTCGCGGCTGTTCGAGAGTGTTGGATTAAATAAAAAAATATTAGTTGATGCAGTGAGATGCATTATTATATTCAGGGTTCGAGTTATGACTCCATCTCTGTGGGGGTCTCTTAAAGTTGTGGTCGGGTTACACCGAATTCTGCGACCCACCGAAAAGTGTGGTCGCTGTTGCACATTTTCTGCAACGTGCACGTTTGCATTATAACAAAAAAATAAATAAAACATATGATCTCCCCCCACCGGTGGGTCTTTCTTTTCTTGATACTAGCATTAATTCTAAACAGCGTTTTACACAGTAGCTTATAATAGGAAATGCTCAAAGGTAAATCAGCGTAATTGAACACTGATAGCTTAGGGTAAAGAAGCAATGGTGAAGGACCGTACTAAACGCCCTATCATTGTATGGGTCTGTAAAATGCTAATCAGATCAAAACAAATGTATTTATTAAGCCCCTGTTGACATGTAAAAGTATATACCCTCCATTGTCACAATCGGTTGTATTTACTTTGTTATAGGCCTACATAAAATGCTGTATGCAGTGTTGTGTGTACAGCGGCAATAGGATGGCCCTGAATAGACATGTGACCTAGGAGAGGTCAAGTGAGCGCGCGTTTAATAATCGGTGGTCAGTTCCAGTCCAACAGCACTGATGCCCCACTGTGTGTTATTTCTACATTTATTATATTCGGCCTAGCACTGGGTATGCACGCCAGGATCGTTGAGCAAACCATCTCTGCTAACAGCCCCTTTAATAAAAAGGTAATGGGGGGAGTTCTTATTTTTTATTTATGTTTTTGTCATGCCTCTACGCTTCAAACTCGTGCATATTGCAAAACATATGCAACAGCGCCCCCTGGGGTCACACTTTTCAGTGGGTCGCAGAATTCGGTGTAACACCTGTTACTTGCGCTGAAAAAGACACCTTGTGAAGTTATTTTTTCGTTGGGCAAGTAGCTGCTCATTATCGAAAATAAGCCCCGCAGGTCGTAGCAAGCAACCTGCGTTTCGCGTCGGTGTCCGGTTCGCCCTGTCTGGGCTTGTTTTCCCGATAATGACCGGCATTATCGGGAAATAATTATCCCTTCTATTATCCCTTACTTAACGTCAATATTACTATGCATATGGAAGGGAAAATAACTTCATTTGTAATTACAATATTATGCTGCTGTATAATATGCTGCACAGATATTTGAGTTTGCTTCTTTCGTGGGAGCCCGACCTCTCTCTATGGGAGCTCAGCTCCCACTGGCTCCCACCTAACTAGAACCCTGATTTTATTTCATTAGCATAGGGGTTAGAGTGCGTGCGTTCATCATCGCTAATGCGTCACTGCGTCACACACAGGATGATGGAGGATGGAACCTGCAAGCCCGTGTTAGTAAGTGTCAGTCGGGGTCAGATAGTCCAGGTTTCTGGCTGCTTTATATATATATATATATAAAATATATATATAATCAAATTGTAAAAAGTCTTTATTTTTACAATATCTGTCTGTCTTTAGATATACAGATCTTGTAAACCCTCCTTAACTACAAGGGGAACATTTTTGTAATATCTTGGTATTATCTTATTTTGTTACTATTTCCCACCTTGCTGTGATGCTTTTTTTTCTTTCAGATTCCTGTGATAACACAACAAACACAGAAATACAAACTTGTAAACAATAAGGGAAATCTTGTATCTGATAAAAATCCTTTGTTGAACTTTCACCAATGTGATTATTGATCCTAGAGAGTATGCTTACAATTTATAAGTATATTTAATATCATCCTTAATCCTTTAGAAAAACGTTATCACATTGCATTATGTCTTTAATGCTTTACTTAATTTAGTCTTTGTTGGAGTTATATTGTATTCTCCTTCTTTCTGCTTGGGACAAGGCTCTAACCCTTTGTCTGCTTGTGGTTAAAGAATAGAGCGTAGATAATGGTGAAAAAAAACCTGTGTGGTTTTTATTGGGTTGAAATTCTCCCTCTCCTTCTCTCTCGGTCGAGATGTTCCCCGGCTTAGTTAAGATATAACTCTTCATTGGAACAGCACACAGACAAATTGATAGACCGATCGATAGCTGATAGTTGGAATGATTGATTGGGGAAATCAGGATGTCTGTCGTATCGGTAGGCCTTCTGCTTTAAGGAGGGGGGGGGGGGGCTTTCACCGCCAGCCATCGTCACGATTGCGTCAGTGTTGATGAACTCTGCTGCGTTAGCTGAGAGAGAGAGAGAGAGAGAGAGAGAGAGAGAGAGAGAGAGAGAGAGAGAGAGAGAGAGAGAGAGAGAGAGAGAGAGAGAGAGAGAGAGAGAGAGAGAGAGAGAGAGAGAGGGAGAGCTAGAGAGAGAGAGTGAGAGAGGTGG
>NC_082398.1:4042557-4122557 GCF_031168955.1 Gadus macrocephalus | reverse complement strand
TAGGCTGTGGAGTTGTGTGTGTGGTTGACGGCTGGTTAAAGCAGTCTCACCTGGCCCTGAGTCAGACTGATTGGACTCTGGGGCTGAGTGAGGCTGCACACCTGTTGCGCATTGAGTAATCAATGTACACAGGTTCAACCAGCCATCACCACACACACTCTGCATGTATCAGGGACTTCACACGCTACAATAAACCGGATTCCAACTTCACCACCCTGCGTTCTCGTGTCTGAAGGAGCCCAGAAAAAGCCAGCTAGGTGGTGCATAGCATCCTCCTCCATTGCCACATAAGCCATTTTCCTTTTTCTTCAAAACTATTTCATGGTTTAACCTTCGGTCCATACAACACAGAGTTAAAAGGTAAGAACCGTTTACTGAACCCATTTCCCTTTCTCAAAGGTTTCAGACCTCTCTTATGCAAACTTTTCAATCTTGCACAACAGTGGATTAACCTCCCACACCGATTCAACTGTACATGACAGTAAACTGGTGTATTTGTACACCATATACAGTGACGTGCTAACAAACAAAGTTTGGCATTGAAACAACCATCCTTCTCATCGTCCTCTGAAACTCACATTACCGGGCCATTTATTATTCAACACGCACATTAACACTTTTCGGACGCACAATGGCTCCACTCATTCCAATAGGAGTACCTTTCCTTGAGACACTAACTGACTAGCTGCTCTCTGGCGCAGCCATTTTGTCACACTTTTGCAATGCATAACTAGGAAATAGGACACAAAGTTGTACAACTTTGGTGGAGGAGGTCGTTGATGAAGGATGACACACAGGTTTACAGCTGTCGTCTGTCATGTTTTATTTGGGCTCCTGGAACCTGCTCCAGAAAATAATGATTGGTAGCGGAGAGAGGGAGATGAACAGCCTTGAGGAAGACTGTGTGTGTGTGTGTGTGTGTGTGTGTGTGTGCACTTCGGGGGGTTTGAGGGATTTGGGGATGAGTTACTGTGATCCTGAGGTAGAAGGAAGATTGCGCTGACACCAAATGAAAAATGTCTGAGCAGCAGAGAGTGGGTGTGATGGGGGAGAGGTGGGGGGGGGGCGAGGTTAGGACATAGCCAAAGTCAATAAACAGAGCCAGTGCATTGGGTAATACTGTGTGTGTGTGTGTGTGTGTCACAGCTTCCACAGAGAGCTGACACAGAAAAACACCTACCTGCTTTTTAATTACATGTTTCCTAATTAACAGGGGAAAGAGGATGTTCTATGTGGGTGATTAGTATGTGGTTGTGTCCACCTCTATCATCTGATCAATACAATCAATAAGATACAATCCCCACCAATCAATACAACGGGATGTAACTCTGCATCACAATTGGGTCTTCACCCAACACGGAGCGATCTCAACCACATGGGATGGAGACAGGCTCCAAGATTCAGTTTAGAACGTTTTCATGTTATCGGACAACTGACTGTCATCGAGTCATTTTAGCTGACGTTTCTATCGGAAACAACTTGCAGTGAATTCAGATACGTACGGAGGCGGGGGTGGTGGGGCCATCCCAGCCTGCAGGTAGACGGAGGACAATCCAGGATTGAACAGAGAACCATTTCAGCAGCGCGTCAAACACCATAACCACCAAACCATCCTGCCCCCAATTTCCTCCAATAGCCAGCTCCCACTTGAGAGCCTGCCATAAAACACAATGACGCATCCAGTGTGGCCTACACATCACAACACCTGCCACCGCTTCACCGAGGCTCGCAAAAGAGCATCCTTCTCTCCTTCTGGGACCTGCTCTGAAACCACAGTTTGCATCTCGACGATGAAGCCAGGATTTTAACAAAGTGAACGCACTTTAATCATCTTCACCGTCTAGGAGGTGTGGAGCGATTGTCTGTCTTTGTCTCTCGACCGGCGTCTCTTTTTCACATATTTTTCATATTTTCCCAGTTCTGTGTATGGTCAAGATGAAAGAAGGGTGACGTGTGGGCCTAGAAAGTCGACACGCAACACCGTTTTCCATGCTGAGTAGAAGGCAATAAAAGGTTAATTAAGGTGGTCTGCAAACTTTAAACACACCCCTGTGGTTCATAGTGCGCCCTAACCAATCGAAAGAACGGACCGGGGAGATGCAACCAATGAGAGATCAGCATAATGCGAGAGGGATGGCGGGTCACCATGGCAACCACACGCAGTCCACAGGTGGCCATACTTTCAGAGAAGCATTGAAGCACAGAGCACGGCTGAGGATGGAGAGGGACACACTCAAGGGTTTATGAGGCGAACCCGGCTGTAAATCCACTGTGTGTGTGTGTGTGTGTGTGTGTGTGTGTGTGTGTGTGTGTGTGTGTTGTCGCACACAAACGCACAGAGACTTTTGTTGTCGTGGCCCCGTCCCCAGCTCGTCGCGGTTGGCAGGACGAGACGGGAGAGACAGCTTTCAACAATGATGTCATAGATTTTTGTGCGTGCGCAAAAACAAGGGCACAACACAATGTCAACGTTAAGTCACGGCATCCTATGTCTGCTCAGCTGTAGCCTAGGGCGTACGGCCAAAGCAGGCATACGAAGGGGCACAATGACTAAGATTAACGACGCGCAGTATTCATTATGCCCCTCCCCTCTAATCGGGAAGCCGCAGGTAACACGTGTCGATACCATTGTACTGTGCTTCTCACGCAGCACACTTGGGCTGTGTTCCACATCTTAAGGATAAAAAACTATCTTTTCACCTCCGTTTCGGGAATATTTCCGCAAAGACGAACTCAATGCGATAACGCATCAAGCTGTGGAACCGCTGTAGTAAATATTCAAGGCGCTGGTTCTCCACAAGAAAAGTGGAGCGCATCCAGCCAGCGCGCTTCCAGCCTGCGAGCATCCAGTTTGCGCGCTTTGTAGCTACAAACATTCAGTCGAGGGGGAGATAGCAGTTGTTAGTCTTAATCTTTTAAATTGAGCAGAAATACTTTTTAATGTACAGTTAGTAATTAAATGTACCAAGGGGCTGTATCTAAAGCTACAAAAATAATGCAAATCCTCCAAAAAATTAAATTCAACCCAACTAACGTCAGCCAGCTGGTGGGGGGGCGATGAAGGCATTGTTTGCGTTTCAGACGTCCACACGAATCCGAACACGAAAACGCATAGGTCCGTTTTTAACTCATCCACCCTGGGACCTGGTAAAATGCGTTTCGGGATCCGAAAACGCCGGATCCTTCCAGACGGCTGGCCCAAACGCACAAGACATGCGTTTTCGCCAAAAAGTCGGTTCCGTGTGGACGGGCCCGTTACGTCCTTGCGGCCACCGCAGGGGCCCAAAGATGTTACCTTGCGTCCGCTGTTGGAAGTAGGAAGCATTGATTAAATCAATGCAAGAAGCAAAATCAAAATACACTATTGTTCCAGAAGTCAAAATCTGATTTGGTGTGTGTGTGTGTGTGTGTGTGTGTGTGTGTGTGTGTGTGTGTGTGTGTGTGTGTGTGTGTGTGTGTGTGTGTGTGTGTGTGTGTGTGTGTGTGTGTGTGTGTGTGTGTGTGGAAACGAAGGGGGTTGTGTGAAGTTTTATGTTTGGCTGACAGATGAATCATACCCAGAAAAAAGTGCAAGTTCAAAACATTTATTTGGGTATTTGCTACATTCTCGCTGTGTGTAAGTCCAGCCACGCAGACACACACACACACTCCTGATGTAATCCCCTGTGGTAAGTGGTGACCTGAAATGGACAGCCATTAGTCACACACACACGCCATTTATCTTTGGCTTACGATCTTTGACCTGTTTCCATCTCTCATCTGACTCAGTCTTTCAACTGTAACAGCAACACTTACAGCATTTAGCCCCGTAAGCATTTAGCACATAGCATTTAGCTGCTAACATTTAGAACATATAATCTATCACAAAGTATTTAGCATACAGCACAAAGCATTTAGCATTCGACAAATACCCTTTAGCATGTATAATTTATCAGACAGAATCAGATGGCATTTTTGAAAGATCATTTAGCAAACAGCACAAAGCCCATAGCATGTCATCTATCAAAAGGTATTTAGCATAAAGCACAAAGCATTTAGCATTCAACCCATAGCCTTTAGCATATATCATTGATCAGACCACATTTAGATTTTTTTTTTATCATGTGAACATTATGGACAGAGAATGTAGCATACCGCACAAAGCCTGTAACATGTAACACAATGCATTTAGCATTTGGCAGATAGCATTATTATATATTTTTTTATCACGTTTAATTTCACACACGTAGCATATGGCATTAGCATTTAACATTTGGCATTGAACGTAGCATTAGATTGTTTAACCAAAGCTATTTGTTGGCAGTAATGATATATTATCTATATCTAATTGTCTATTTTCTATATCTTATAATGGGTAAATGAAATGCCAAACATGATCAAACAATGGAAACATGGAAAACATGCATATGTAATACTACCCATTGAGCAACACATCAACAAAACACACGCTCACCTACACAGACACACACGCACACGTACACACTGACACAAACTCAAAGACAAACCACTTTATATGATTCGACCTTCACGACTCATAAATCACGACATAACTTTAGACAATGCAGAACGTCTTTTGGAGTCACTGCGTTCTTGCATCGCAGAGAGATCAGTGTGAGAAATACGAAAATGCCACTTGAGATATTGAAGGAGTTACACGCCTATATGAGGAGTAGATCAAAAGGGTCAAAAACATTAAATTGATTTTGCTATTTTGATTTGAGTGCTGTGCTTTTTTAATTGATAGACATTTTGAATTGAGACATTGGAATACATTGCTCATTGATCATATGCCTACATGTATGTGGTTGGACAAGTTAGTTAATTACATTGAAGAAATCCCCTTGCTTATGTCTGATATTTTTGGTGTGTATTGGGGGGGGGGGGTGCATCGTGTTAATATGGGCCTGCTTACCGCTTGTTGTTACTAAGTTACTAAGAACTGCGCACAAGACCTTCAGCACAAAGTAGTTCCATATCGAGGCAGACCGGCTTTGAATGATTGAGAGCTTTTGTTTGTTTCGGTTTTGCAAAGCACTGAGCGACCACACCTAAACCTATAAAGATTCTTCTGTTGTTCTTGTGTTTACATTTGTCCAAATTGGGAAATCGAATGCGCTCCACCAAAATGCGAGAGATTAACATATATATATTTGGTATTTGCTATAAAATGGTAAATAGCATAATATAGTAACAATAATCACATCAGTGAACGTTCAACTAGATTTCCACTTGTTATTTTGTTCCCATGTTTTAGTTTGTTGTGTTTGTACGGGAGTCTGCCTTTCTCTTAAGGCTAGGGCGTGTTCAGAGACCTGCATTCGGTTTGTCAAAGTCTGTTGCCAAATAAATATCAGCTTCTCTTCTATACTTTTTCACAAGGCAAGAAAAAAAAAATACTCCCAACAAATGAATACCAAGATATGACAAAAACATTTATCTATTCGTATATTTACCAGTAATTAGGGAGAGTTTACAAGATCTGTATACAAACTCAGACAGAAGAGATATTGTGAAAAGAAAGACCCAAAACCCCAAAAATCATGACATTTGAACAGATGTTCCCTCAGTTAATCCTAAATACGACCACAAAAACTAACCAATAAAGCAGTCACAAACCTAAACTACCTGACCCTGACTGACACTTTCTGACACGGGCCAACAGGTTCCACCCGCCATCATCCTGTGTGTGACGCAGTGACGCATCAGCGATGAAGAACCCACTCACTCTAACCCCTATGCTAATGCTATATAATAATGTTTACCAACGCATTAACTAATGCTAATGTTAATAAGGTGTGATTATAATTCATCTTTGTTCCCCTCGGTTTCACGGAAAAAGTCTTTGACTCCCTCGATTCCCTTATGGATGAACTCATACGCGTTGTCAAAGACTTCAGTGAACAGGAGAAATTTATCTTTAGTTTCAGAGTACCACTCCCTCAGTGTCTCAAGGTAATTCTTGCTTGCCGCAAACTTGGGCATTCTGCCTTGATGTAACATGGCCGATGAAGCTTCCAGTTCTCTTTCAATCTCTTTGAACTCTTCAGCGAGGGCATCCATCCGAGTATTGTAGTAGTCCTGGAAGCGGCGAGAACAACAGGTTACACTTTGTATTTTAGGGCAGTTTATATTTTATAGTTCATCATCGCATCAGCATTGATGAAACCACTCACTCTAACCCCTATGCCAATGCCATATAATAATGCTTGCTAATACATTAACTAATGCTAACGTTAATAAGGTGTGATTATAATCATCTTTGTTCACCTCGTTTCCATGGACAAGGTCTTTGACTTCCTCGATTTCCTTCTGGAGGAACACAAATGCTTTGTCAAGGACTTCAAAGATCAGGAGAGATTTATCTTTAATTTCAGTGTGCCTCTCCCTCAGTGTCTCAGAGTTCTTCTTAAGTTTTGCAGCCCCGGGCCCACAGAATTGTCTCAATATGGCCGATGAAGCGTCCAATTCACTATCAATCTCTTTGAACTCTTCAGCGAGGGCCTCCTTCCGGGTATTGTGGGAGTCCTGGAAGCGCCGAGAACAACAGGTTACAGTTTGTATTTTATAGCGGCTTGAGCTAAGTTGTTAATTTATTGTCCTGCGTATTGTCATGTCATATTATTAATTTATATTTGGATGTTCTTTTATTTCCAAAGTTTTACAGTTTGTGTGTTTTTTTGGTATCAGTTATTTCTACACCATGTAAGGGATAATGTTCAGTGAGCCGGACATTAATGTGCTATCAACTCTGAAAGGGTGATGCAGGACCCCGACACAGAATAAAGGGGTAAAAGATGTTTGTGACCTGAATAAATTAAATCATAAGTTTAGCTTCTTCATTTTATGTCGGGCCAATGTCACAGTTTACTTTGCAACTGAGTGACCGTGCCCAATTTGTGCCGTAGGTCTTACAGCGCCTTAGGAGATGTGACTCACCTTCAGGGAATTGAACTCCAATTCAATAACTTGAATCATCTTCATTCGGTCATCCTGAGAGGTGGAGCAGAAGTCATAAGTTAGGTAACTGCTTTGTCTTTCTTCAGTTTCTGATGAAATTTGTTCCCTTGACCAAGTGGTCCAACTGGTATACGCCAGCTATAACCCCTTAAGAGGCATAACAGCGGCCCAAAGAGGTGGAATTGAGGCATGGAAAATTATTTCCATGCGCATTGCATGCATTTGTTAAATGACCCCTTGCTCTACATGTCCTTAAGCCTTCTTCATCTACGTCAGGAGATGTTTGGCAAATCCTTTGTGTTTTCGACTGAAAGTCTTTATTTGAATGATGTATTTGGCCCCAAATTGGGATTCAGATTAAAGGGGACCTATTATATCACCAGTTGCTAGTGTGATTAGCCATTACAAGCCGTTTTGAAAATATGCCGCTTCTGACATCACAGCTGGGCTTGTCCACCTAGATGTATGACGGATAGATGAGCAACGTTTGCTACAGTCCACTGGTTAGGCAGGTAGACTGATCTATCCAGCACACATCTAGGTGGACATGCCCACCTGTGATGTCAGAAGCGGCACATTTTCAAAACGGCTTGTAATGGCTAATCACATGAGGGGAAAAACGGTCTGTCTAGTTACTGGACCAGATGAAATGAGACGGAGAGGTAATAAAGTCTGTCGGCACGAGGACCTTGGATTTATTAAGTAAAGTGGCAACGGTTATAAAGAGTCATAAAGCGTGAGAGATCGAATATGTCTAAGTCCCTAATCAGCGCTGATGGTTCGTCCAGAGCTTCGCCTCCGTGGAAGGTCTGCTTCAGAAGAAGATGAAGAGTCCCAGAGTGATAGTCTTATGCTGTATCCTCCTCTCGATGAGGTGTGTGCGTTTGAGGTGTGTGTGGTTCTGTGTGTTTTTGCTTGACCTTGGCTCCCAGGCCCCTAGTATATGCATGTGTATCTGATTTGATTGTTTTTTAGTTTTTGTCCTGTTTTTGTTTTATTTATTTCTTATTGCTTATGTTTATTTATTTATCTTTTTCCACAATGCCTTGTTTTTTTAAAAAATTGTATGATGACTATATGCTCTGTAAGGTGACCTTGGGTGTTTTGAAAGGCGCCTCTAAATTAAATGTATTATTATTATTATTATTATTATCTCTTGTGTTCCTCCTAACGGGGGAGAGCACCTCAAAGTGTCTCTTGTGTGATAGATTAATGTGGCTCTCCCGTTCTTGAGGATGACTGGTGCATTGTCTGAGTGTCCACCATCTGCCTGGCTGAGAAATGGGGCCTTCGGCTCCGGCCTTGACCTGACTATATATTATCATGTTTGTGTTATGTGTTCGTTGGTTTAGAGCAAGAGTTGACTATATTGTGTTCCTGCCATGTGATGTGCTCATCAGGCTAGGGTAGGAGTTAGCTATATTTGTAATGTACATGTGATGTACTCAGCAGGTTATTTTTCCCAACACACACACCTGGTGGTATAATATGTCCCCTTTAAGATTTGGATCAAGAAATTGTGATTTTTGTTTTCTTCACACGTGAAAGCTAAGAATATGGAAGAATCAACCATCATATCACATACTTTACTTTTGAATGAAGTTGTAACCGTCTGTTGACATCGACTTTGCTCAGTTTTAAACGGTGTGCACTGGTAAACCAGCTCTAGATAAGGGTAAGTGTAGCCAGTGGCAATACAATGTAATTCTTATAAATAAAAGCAAAAGGATAGTAAGTGATAGGCTACAAGGAAACAAAGGCGTTCGAACTTGAATCTGATCCTACTAAGTTCTGATTAGTTCTGACTGGTTTTCATCGGATAAAAAACCCCTGCTGTGAAGAACTTTTAGATTCTGAACGCAGTGCACACGAACGGTCGCTGGCGGGAACACGCGTAAGCGTCATAACCGACGAGGCGTCTCGTTATCACCAGGACCATGAACACGCCTAGATCGCTCTTCAGCAGGGCGAGGCTGCTAACCTTTTCACCAAGCAGCTTTAAAATCAAATTAAAATCATATTATTGTATTGGCTTTACTTTTGTATTCAACACGAGTCATTGAAATCGGTTGAGAAATGTAAGCGTTGCTGTATAGTGCTTTTTATCCAGAAGAACTGCAGCTCTTCGCACAGTAGAAAAAGACCGGACATATTTACCAGTATGCTGCTCAGTGTTTCCAGTATCGGTGCAAGACACACAAAGATCACCAGGATGGATAAGACAGTGCGGGTCATCCTGAAGAGCACAGAAGAACAATGAGTCCTTCCTGGCACAGACAGGAATACCATAGTACTAATTCCCTGTCTGGTGGGAGTTCAAATATAAAAATGTATTTAAACAATAAAAGATATTCAATATTAATAACGATAAGAACATTTTTAAAAAGATCCAAAGACCCTAACCCTAACCCCAAAAAAAAAAAAGATTAATTGAGCCTTTCTGTCATGCTTAAGTTTAAAGGACAAGAGGAAATAAAACAACAAATGTAATGTTTGGTACGAGTGGTAACCATCACGAGAGACACAGGGTCAGTATCCGTCCTCACCTGTTGGCTGGAGCTGCTCGGATGTCCTTGAGAGAGAATTCACAATCGACCTGCTTGAAACTGCAATAAAGTCTTGATGGCCAGAAGGTTGTCAGTGTGGGTTAGGGTTAGAGGAGTAGCTCTTGTTTTAGCCCAGCCCTCTTTTCACACCGAGGGCACATCACCATCTCTTTCATTCTGTGTAGTCCCCTGACGCCCTGGGGTGCTTCGTGTTGCAGGTGGGGCCGGTGGAGCGTTTAACCAAAGATATTTGGTTATTTTTTAAGTAACATGTCATATTTATATTTAATATAGTCGTGGCAATTTCCTTTAACAGATATTGGCGTCTAGGAAAGATGAGATTTCTTAATACAAAAAGCACACAACACTTGTAGAACATATATAACCTAGGTTTAATGCATGCATACTTTAGACTCCTCTATCAGAATGAGTCCAGAATACAGTTTGACTGAGTTATTTATACAGTTTCAGATCCTCCCCACATTGCAGGTGTCAATAATCAAATCAGCTAATGTTTACTCAAGTGTTGCGCTTGTCTGGGGCCAGTACTGGGAAACTAACTAAATATCTACCTAGATTCGAAGGAGAGGTAGCCTAAGAAAAAAGAACAAGTTGAACAAATGACCAGTTTATTGTGGCAGCTCGTACCCGCGAGCTTGCTACCAAATGTTTTCCATTGAGGGGATAATTAAGGGTTGATGAACTCCGGTGATAGGAAAATTCCTTACTACAGAGATTGCAGATAACGGTGTTCCTATCTACAGTTCCGTCTGGGAGTTGTTTAAACATGAATTTTCTGTTCACGGGGCCGAGCAGCGTCTTCTCGTCTGCCTCCATTTTGTTTCAACGCAAATGACGCACCGGGTAAAATGGCACTATAGAAGCGCGATTATTCTGCCGTTAATTTTTTTAACGAGTTATTTTTTCTGTGATTAATTAATCGAAATTAACGCTGTAATTTGAGTGCTAATATATATGGATTTGACTGGGGATGGGTTAATCACTTGAGGTGGTAAGCAGTCTGGTTATGTTTTAAACTGTTTATTCTCTTGCCAAAACGACTATCTAGAAGGACTAGGCAACTGATAAATGTAAAAAAAATAATTACTGCAACATTTTATTCGGGGCTAATTAAATAATATCCGGGGCTTTAGCCCCGAATAAAGCAGCCTAGTGACGCCACTGCAATAGTCTCTTCCTGAACCTGGGAATATCTAAAATTGAATGTGAAACATTGTCACACATACAAAGACAAACCACTTCATATGATGTGACCTTCACGACCCATAAAAAGCCGGACATGGGCATGAATTGGGCCTAATGCTATAAAATGTGTTATTTGTGTGTGTCTGTGTGTGAGTCTGCGACCAGGCTCTTCCAGAAGTGCTGGAGGAGGGAGCATGTATCCTTTGCTTAATTTAACTGTAATATGGCCATCGAGCCAGGAGGGGGCGCGATGATTTTTTTTGGTGGGAGAGACGTGCTGGAAAAAGGAAGAGAGGAAAAAATGAAGTTCGTTGGGAGTGGATGACATATCCGCATAACAAGAGGACAAAGTTCAACACAAACTTGAAAGCTCCACCGGACCGGGTCACATATGAGTCGACCCGGCCACTTAGTTGACAGAAGTAGCTGAACAGTGGCCTGCTAACTAACGCAGCTAGCGACGCTACTGCCCCGGGGTTTCCGAGGGACCGCCGCACAAGATAGCGGGTGTGACCACGCGGGTTGGCTGACCGGGCTCGGGCGAAGGAAATCACGCGACAAGAAGTGAGGAGCGCCTGTGTCCTTTCCACTGCCTTCCTCAGGACTTTCACGGACTTCCACGGACTTTCCCAGTACTCTCACGGACTTCCACGGACCTTCAAAGACGCCCATCGCGTTTCACCTGGACGTGTGAGTAGCCGACCGAGTTCTCTTGGCTCGGCCTCGGAGGAGCGAGAAGGACTATAGTGGCGAAGTCACGCCCCTTCCGGTAGGGCTCATGGGACCTATGAGATCGAAAAATATGAATGGGTGTCAATGGAGAGAAAATAATTATTTTCTGGTCCCAGTCTTTATATGCCCTGGATAGGATTACACATATGTTGTTTGTGGATTTAAATGATAATTTTTCATGCAAAGAAAACTAAAAATGTTCGTGAAGAAGTTTGATAATTTTAGGTTTTATGTGAGGCCGCTTTGTGAACTACAGCTCTTCGCTGCTCTCGACGCATATGATATACGTCACCACACCCGCCCTTGGAACTCGGCACAGAGATGGCGATCTCTCTGCCCCACTTCACCGCTTTTTCCAAGGGGAGGATAAAAGCATCGAAGTGGTGAAAACCATTATAAATCGGGGCACGTGCAGAGTTTCAGTTATGCCGATGGGAAGATTGTCGGTCTTCTCCACGCCAGTCGCAGGGAGCGTGACGTCACATACGAGCCGTGTAGTCTTTCTCGTTGTGTTTTCTCTACAGCCTTTATCTGAACAATTGCACAATAAACGGTCGAATTCTTTGCATGAAAAATTATCCTTTAAATCCACAAACAACATATGTGTAATCCAGGGCATATAAAGACCGGGACCAGAAAATAATTATTTTCTCTCCATTGACACCCATTCATATTTTTCTATCTCATAGGTCCCATGAGCCCTACCGGAAGGGGCGTGACTTCGCCACTCTATTCATCAACAGGCCTGCAACAGGGTTTTCTTTTTTAAAGGATTGTTTTATTTTGTTTCTTTTATGTGCGGGCTTAGTTAGTAATGTTAATTACTTGTTGTAGCCTGTATGGTAAGGATGGTAAGATGTGCGATATGGGATCTGTGACATGCACTTATATTGTTCTCAAATAAGTAAACATTTTAACTACTTACCTTTTTGTTGGTTGGCTTACTAAATACGTGTAGTGTGGATATTGTGTGTGTTAGTGGTTAATATTTAATAAGGGTGCTGGTGTTATATGGTTAGCATAATATAGGAAATCAAAACTAATAATTTAAGATTGATAGAAGAACCTTAGGCCCTGCCCTAGGTTCGCCCTGGCGGCTACATAAAACGGAGGCCCCGCTGGAATTAGTTTGGGGCTGTGTCCCAATTCCTAGGACGCATCCTTCGAAGGCTGCATTCGAAGGATGCGTCGACGCAGATTGCGTCACAGCGACTGTCCTAGTGCTGTCCCAATTCCAAGGCTCCTTCAAATGCGGCCTACGAATGCAGCCTTCTTTTCCCGGATTTGAAGGATGCATCGGCTGTATCCTTCACGGCCCAACGTATCCCAAGATCCTTCACGGCCCAACGTATCCCTCCCAAGATTCATTGTGCATTCAATCAATGGAGATGGCGGAGAATGGCGATTTAAGTTCTGCATTTAAATGTAAGTATTTGGTTTCTAGTCACTCGAGTATTTAACGATACAAATGTTAAAAAAAACAAGGGCCCTTAAAACTTTTTTCATTAAAGTAATAGGCAATATAAGTAAGGTAACGTTACAGTTAGTGACGCTGTAATGTTAACTAAGAACACCCGTTAAGCCCTATAGTTTCAAATTTAAGAGGTTAAAATGGTTATATTTACCGAAATTGTGGCGATTATATAGATAATTTGCTATTCTGTAACGTTAGATAAATGGACCAACGCGAACGCAGGTTGTGGACCCTGGTTTTCAGACCGTAACGTTACAGACGTTGGGATTGATTACACAGTTAACTTGGTTATTTTGCTATTTAAGCTGCTTTTGTTTGGTAGTGTAAAGCAAAACTAATTCTAACATTTGGTTTTGGTTTAGGGAGCCAGCAGCATACTGCTCGATTTATTATATTGTGGGGGGAGAACGATGAGCTGTTCACCGGGGTGAAATACTCAGCAAGTGTGGCTTGGGGGTAAAGAAACAATTGTTTATTTATATCGTAAGTTAGTTTATAAAAATTATTATAGGCCATTTATATATCTTCATTTGACCATCTTGTAAAGGTTAGTTAAATTAGCCCTCATTAAACAGCAGGACGGATACAACATCCCCAGTAACCAACACCAGAGACACAGGGTCAGTATCCGTCCTCACCTGTTGGCTGGAGGTGCTCGGATGTCCTTGAGAGAGAATTCACAATCGACCTGCTTGAAACGGCAATAAAGTCTAGATTATTGCAGTTCAAGGTTGGTAGGTGTGTAGAGGAGTAGGTGTTGTTGTAGCCCAGCCCTTTGTTTTGGGCACATCCCCATTCTCACTGGTGAACACTTAATCTCAAAAACTAAACCTTCAATTCCTTCTGTGTAATTCCCGACGGACAAGACAGACGAATCCTAACGAACCCTAACGCCCAGCCGGAGGCGGAGGGAGCGTTCAACCAAAACTGTTTGGCATGCTTGAGCCCATCTGCAGGTTCACAGAGACCTGCATTCTGTTTGGCAAAGTCTGTTGCCAAATAAATAACGGCTTCTCTTCTATAAAAAAAAAAAACACAGAGAGGTGGTTGCATGAGTTTGGAGGGAAATAGTTAAATCAAATAAGAATACCAAGATATGACAAAACATTTATTTATGAGTTTACATATCTTATACAAAGGCAGACAGAACAGATATAGTGAAAAGAAAGACCTCAACCAAAAAACCATAAAGCAGTCAGAAACCTAAACTACCTGACCCTGACTGACACTTTCTGACACGGGCCAACAGGTTCCAGCCTCCCTCATCCTGTGTGTGACGCAGTGACGCATCAGCGATGATGAACCCATTCACTCTAACCCCTATCAATGCTTTAAATAAATCTCATCACTGCATTAACTAATGCTGATGTTAATAAGGTGTGATTATAATTCATCTTTGTTCACCTCGGTTTCATGGACTAAGTCTTTGATTCCCTCAATTTTCTTCTGGATGATCTGAAACTTGTGGTCACTGACTTCAGTCATCAGGAGAAATTTAGCATTTAGTTCAGAGTTTGACTCCTTCAGTGTCTCAAGTATCTTCTTGATTGCCGCAAACTCGGGCCCACTGTATTGTTCTAACTTGGCCAAAGTAGCGTGCAGTCGATTTTGCTCTCTGATCCTTTCAGCGAGGGCGTCCTTCTCAGTGTTGTAGTAGTCCTGGAAGCGCCGAGAACAACTGGTTACAGTTTGTATTTTATAGTAGCATAAGCTAAGTTTTTAATTTATTGTGCTGCGTATTGCCATGTCATATTCTTCATTTATATTTGGATATTATTTTATTTCCGAAGTTTTACAGTTTGTGTTCTTTTTTGTTATCAGTTATTTCTGCACCATGTAAGGGATAATGTTCAATGAGCCAGACATTAATGTGAGATAAACTGACGTGAAGTAGAGTAAAAGGGTAAATTATTTTATGTGACCAGAATAAATTAAATCATGATAATCATAATTTTATAACAGAACTGAGTCTGACCGTTACCAATTTGTGCCGTAGTTCTGACAGCACCATGCGAGACGTGACCCACCTTTAATGAATTGAAGCGCAATTCCATGGCTTCTTTCTTCTTCTTGAGGTCACCCTGAGAGTTGAGAAGTCATAAGTTAGTCTATTTGCAGTTTTAAAGACATTTGTTCCCTTGACCAGTGGTCCAACTGGTATGAGTCGGCTATGACCCCTTATGAAGCATAACAGCAGCCCAAGAAGTCGTATTGATGCATGGGAAATAATTTAATTAAATCTAATTAAATTAAAGGTGCAAAAAAAGATCCCTTTCATGCGCATTGCATGCATTTGTTAAAAACCCCTTGCTACATGTCTTGCACTGTCGTTATGCTTTCTTTATCTACGTCAGAATATGTTTTGACATATTTTTTGTGTTTTGGGCTGGAATCCTTTATATAAATAGTTGCGTTTCCATCCCCCTGATTTTATGCACATTTTGAAGTATAGAATCAGTAAACGGATTCAACAATTGATTAAACAATTTGTGCCGTAGTTCTGACAGGACCGTGCGAGACGTGACCCACCTTCAAGGAATTGATGTACAATTCCATAGCATCATTATTCTTCTTGAGGTCACCCTGAGAGTTGAGAAGTCATAAGTTAGTCAATTTGCAGTTCTAAAGACATTTGTTCCCTTGACCAATGGTCCAACTGGTATGAGTCGGCTATGACCCCCTTTAGAAGCATAACAGCGGCTCAAAGAGGTGGAATTGATGCATGGGAAGTCATTAAATTATATATATAATTAAATAAAAGGTGCATAAAAAGATCCCTTTCATGCGCATTGCATGCATTTGTTAAACAACCCCTTTCTACATGTCTTGTCGTTATGCTTTCTTCATCTACTTCAGAATATGTTTATTTTTTGTGTTTTTGGCTGGAATGCTTCATTCAATGTTGCAGAATTATTTGGTGGAGTTATCGGGCTGATTGCTCTGGATCTGGGCAGGGCTGATAAGGCCTAAAAAATGTTTTTGTTTGGTTCTGGTTTCCGACCGACCCTGTCAATTTATGTGCGACCCAAATTATTTTATGAGCTTTATAAAAAAAAAAAAATATTTTTTTGATGCAAACTATAATTACGTTTTGGTACAGCACCTCTTCATTCTGTACAAGGATGAGCGAATTTTCTCGTTTTTAAATGAAAACAACCTACCTATCATTCGCTGCCGCTGGAAAAAAAAAAAAAAAAAAAAAAAAAAATTCCCTACCTACCCATGACCTCAACTGACAACCAACAGGAACCAAACTTTTTATTTTTTTAGGCCTAACCTTTCCTCAGAGTTGTTTTAAAATCAAATGAAATGGTATTATTATGTATACTTTTGCATTTAACCACACGTAAATCATAATAACATCAATAAAATTAGTCATTATCGGTTGAGAAATGTAAACGTTATAGTGCTTTTTATCCAGAAAAACTGCAGCTCTTTGTAGAGTAGAAAAAGACCAGACACATTTACCGTTGTGCTGTTGACCTCCAGCATCGGTGCAAGACACACAAAGATCACCAGGATGGACAAGACAGCGCGGGTCATCCTAAAGAGACCAGAAGAAAGATCAGTTCTTCCTGACATGGAATGGAAGGGCAATGTAGTTGACCCTGTCAAGTGGGTGTTCAATTCTAAAGATGAATATAAATAATAATAACGATAAGAATAATCAAAAAAATATGGTACGAGTGGTAACCATGAGACACAGGGTCAGTCCGTCCTCACCTGTTGGCTGGAGATGCTTCGATGTCCGTGAGAGAGAATTCACAATCGACCTGCTTGAACTGCAATAAAGTCTTGATAGCCAGAAGGTTGGCAGTGTGGGTTAGGGTTAGGGTTAGAGGAGTAGCTGTTGTTTAGCCCAGCCCTCAGAGGGCACATCACCATCTATTTTATTCTTTGTGATCCACTGACGCCCTGGGGTGCTTCCCAGCGCTCCCTGATGCAGGTGGAGCCGGTGGAGCGGTTAACCAAAGCTGTTGTTGAGTAACATGTCATCTTTATATTTATTCTACTTCATTTAAGAATGCTCGATTCTGATTGGCTGGGAGGGGTGCATTAATCCGGCATATTGCCCGCTGATTTGTCGGTTCTACTTGCTGCTGACTGAGCACAGTAGATCAATACGCCGCTTGTATCGTTTTCTATCACATACATTTCCAACATGAGGTCCATACTAAAAATAAACCAAGGAGTGCATGTTTGATCGATCGTCATTAAAACTGACTTGATACGAATGTAGCAACTACGTTATTAAACTAGTGATCAGATCCAGCCTAGTGTGGTTGCTATAGAAACGAGTTACCTACAGCTGAGCTAACGTTATTCACCGTAGTTCTAAAGGGAACTACTTTTCGAGGGAGATGAACTTAAACAGAGTCTACATTTAGCATGCAATACGAATAAGAAAAAGGCTAATTATTAAAGTATTTGAATTGTTTTATTATGTTGGCCGGCGCGAAGTAGAATAAACGGAATAATCACCTCAAGGCCGGGCAATAAACAGTTTGATATGCCCGGCTCGCGGAAGGTTACCACCTGGGAACATCTCAAATTGAATGCCAAACATGGTAAAAAATGTGGAAACATTGAAAACATTCATAATAATACGCTTTGAGCAACACGCACGCACGCACGCACGCACGCACGCACGCACGCACGCACGCACGCACGCACGCACGCACGCACGCACGCACGCACGCACGCACGCACGCACGCACGCACGCACGCACGCACGCACGCACGCACGCACGCACGCACGCACGCACGCACGCACGCACGCACGCACGCACGCACGCACGCACGCACGCACGCAAAGACAAACCACTTCATATGATGTGACCTTCACGACTCATAAAGTGCTGGACAGGGAAATCTGCATGGGCATGAATTGAGCCTAATGCTATGAAATGTGTCTGTGTGTGCCTGTACTTGGGTTTATGTTTCTATGTTAAGTATAGATAATAGATAATATATGGACAGAAATATGGATCGATTGATGAACACACTGCAAGCTCTTCAGAGCAGCTGATTCCAATTGTCTACAACAACGTTGTAGACAATTGGAATTTTTATACGATACTTTAGCAATCTTAAAACACCTCTTTCTGGGTCACATGGAGATACATGTGACCCAGTGTGTCGAACGAACGACGTGTGTGTGTGTGTGTGTGTCCTTCTTTTGTTCCCTCTAACTTTGATATCTTCATTTTGCCACCTATCCCTTATGCTGTTCTTCCGAGGTAGTTCTCCTATTTTCTATTTTTAGCACATGTGAGGATGGATCTTGGATCTTTCCCGATTATATTCTATGAAATCCTACTAAACTGGACCTACTAGACTACCTGTCTGTGTGTTCCTCAGATTTACTCTGAGGGTGTTATTAAATGGGAGTCGGGAGATCCAAAATAAAATTCTGACAGAATGCAGCTGAACAAGCTCTGAATGCTGTAGAGACATACAGACACAATACGTCTCAGTACGGACTCAGTGGGCAAGAAAAAACAACAACACAGAAAGATGGATGAGTTTAGAGGGAAATAGTCCAATCAAATAAGAATACCAAGAAGTGACAAAAACATTTATTTCTTCAAATGTTTGAACTAACCTTTTAAATGCAACCTGTAATTAAGGAGAGTTTACAAAATCTTGTACAAAAGCAGACAGAACAGATATTGTGAAAAGAAAGACCCAAAACCTAAAACATCATGTCATTTGTACAGATGTTCACTCAGTTGAACCTTGATACAACCACAAAAACAACAAATGAAGCAGCGAGAAACCTAAACTATCTAACCCTGACTGACACCTTCTGAGACGGGCCAACAGGTTCCAGCCTCCCTCATCCTGTGTGTGACGCAGTGACGATGATGAACCAACTCACTCTAACCCCTATGCTAATGCTTTATAATAATGCTCATTCCTGCATTCACTAATGCTAATGTTAAGAAGGTGTGATTATAATTCATCTTTGATCAACATGATTTCATGCAAGACTTTGAGTCCCTCGATTGCCTTGTGGATGTACTCCCAAAAATGCTTATAGTCTTCAGGGGACTTGAGCCATTTAGCTTTTAGTTCAGGGATAATCACCATCACTGCCTCAAATAGCTTCTTGACTGCCGCAAACTCAGGCCCAATGAATTGTATGACGTTCAACATATTGTTTGCTATATGAATTTGCTCGTCTATGAGGCCGTTAGCAACCATCTCCAAATCTTCTTCCTGGAAGTGCAGAGAACAACAGGTCGAAGTTAGTATTTTATAGCAGCATAAGCTATGTTGTTACCTTATTGTGCTGCATATTGCAGTGTCATATTTTTTATGCATTGTTTAGATATTTCTTTACTTCAAGTTTTACAGTTTGTGTTTTTTGTTATCAGCTATTTCTGCACCATGTAAGAGATAATGTCCGGCGAGCCGGACATTAATGTGAGATAAGCTGACGTAAAAGGGTAAATTGTTTTATGTGACCTTAATAAATTAAATCATGTAATCATAATTTTAGCTTCTTCATTTTAAGTGAACTGAGTCTGACCATGACCAATTTGTGCCGTAGTTCTGACAGCACCGTGACCCGTGACCCACCTTCAAGGAATTGATGTACAATTCGACACCTTCAATCACCATCTTGAAGTCATCCTTAGAGTTGAGAAGTCATAAGTTAGTCTATTAGCAGTTTTAAAGACATTTGTTCCCTTGACCAGTCGTCCAACTGGTCTGACCCCTTAAGTAGCATAACAGCAGCTCAAAGAGGTGGAAATGATGCATGGGAAATAATTAAATTAAATCTAATTAAATTAAAGGTGCATAAAAAGATCCCTTTCATGAGCATTGCATGCATTTGATAAGCGACCCCTTGCTACATGTCTTGCAGTGTCGTTATGCTTTCTTCATCTACGTCAGAATATATGTTGGTATATTTTTTGTTTTTTTGGCTGCAATGCTTTATTTCAATGTTGAGAATTATTTTGTGGACTTATCGGGCTGATTGCTCTGGAACTGGGCAGGGATGATAACCTTTTCAGTTATTTTAAAATCAAATTAAATCTTATTATTGTATGTACTTCTGCATTTAACCACACGTAAATCATAATAACATGAATAAAATTACTCATTATTATCGGATGAGAAATGTAAACGTCATAGTGTTTTATATCCAGAAAAACTGCAGCTCTTTGTAGAGTAGAAAAAGACTAGACATATTTACCGTTGTGCTGTTGACCTCCAGCATCGGTGCGAGACACACAAACATCACCAGGATGGACAAGACAGCGCGGGTCATCCTAAAGAGACCAGAAGAAAGATCAGTTCTTCCTGACATGGAAAGGAATGCCAATGAAGTTGACCCTGTCAAGTGGGTGTTCAATTCTAAAGATGAATGTAAATAATAATAACGATACGAATAATATAAAAAATATGGTAAGGGGTAACCATCAGAAACAGGGTCAGTATCCGTCCTCACCTATTGGCTGGAGATGCTCGGATGTTCGTGAGAGAGAATTTACAATCAACCTGCTTGAACTGCAATAAAGTCTCGATGGCCAGAAGGTTGGCAGGTGTGTAGAGGAGTAGGTGTTGTCGTAGCCCAGCCCTTTGTTTTGGGCACATCCCCATTCTCACTGGTGAACGCACACCATTCAATTCCTTCTGTTTAATTTCTGACGTTATTTGTGTGCGTCTGTGTGTGAATCTGCGTCTGTGTGTGTCTGTACTTGGGTTTATGTTTCTATGTTAAGCATAGATAATAGATAATATATGGATCGATGGATCAACACTACACTGCAAACTCTTCGTAGCAACTAAATCCAATTGTCTACAACAACGTTGCATACTTGCATACTAGTCGTCTAAAAACACCTCTTTCTGGGACACATGGAGACCATGGTGTTGGGAGATGTGTGCCTCACCCAACCAGTCTTTGTCCGGTACAATACATTTCCACTGTGCACACAGGACGTGTGTGTGTGTGTGTGTGTGTGTGTGTGTGTGTGTGTGTGTGTGTGTGTGTGTGTGTGTGTGTGTGTGTGTGTGTGTGTGTGTGTGTGTGTGTGTGTGTGTGTGTGTGTGTGTGTGTGTGTGTGTGTGTGTGTGTGTGTGTGTGTGTGAATCCACCTCTCTTTCCCTCTTACTTTGATATCTTATATTCTATGAAAGCTTCGGCTGTGACTCAGGAGGTAGGTTTCACTGTTTGATTTGATTGTTCACATAAGAAAGTACTGAAGACTTGTGGCAAACTAGAACACAGGCCGGTTGGTTCTGCTGGTCCTGCAGGCAATCAAACATGATTCCACATTACTATACAATTTCTGACCCTTTCTGCTTTGCTTATACAGGGAAATGAATAACATAACCTAAGGGAGGAAAACGTTCATCTGACTGGACCATTGATGGCATTAACAGAACTAGACATCAGATATCAAGACAGATTACAGATCTCTACAAAATAATCAAATGGCAGTGAAATTGTCAGGGCATCTGATGCAAAACATGCCATGTCAGAGCAGGTCAAGAAACAACGTCCTGCATTGGTTCAGTCTGCAATCTCGTGCCAGCTGGCAGCATTTTTGCATTAGTCTTGGAGCGCTGACAATATAATTTGAATCTGGCGCTTTGCTCTTTCTATCAACGCATGCTGGGTGATGACATTCAAGCAAGTTTGCATGGATTGCTTGTTTGCGTCTGTGTGTGAGTCTGTGTCTGTTTGTGTTTGTGTTTGTATATAGGTTTATGTTTCTATGTTAAGTATAGATAATGTATGGATAGAAAGATGGATTGATGGATCAACACTACACTGCAAACTCTTCGCAGCAACTGAATCCAATTGTCTACAACAACGTTGCATGCTTTAGCCATCCAAAAACCCCTCTTTCTGGGACACATGGAGACCATGGCGTTGAGAGATGTGTGCCTCACCCAACCAGTCTGTCAGTACATTACATTACCACTGTGCAAACAGGACGTGTGTGTGTGTGTGTGTGTGTGTGTGTGTGTGTGTGTGTGTGTGTGTGTGTGTGTGTGTGTGTGTGTGTGTGTGTGTGTGTGTGTGTGTGTGTGTGTGTGTGTGTGTGTGTGAATCCATCTTTCTTTCCCTCTAACTTTGATGTCTGTTGTCTGTCACGCCTTGACTCAGGGACAGGGACTCAAAAGACGGCAGTATGTTTAAACTAAAAACGCTTTACTAGAAAATTGTACCAAAAACGCTCTCATGGAGGATACAAAACTATAACAAAAGGTGCTCGCTAAGGAGGATACAAAACACAATTAAATGCAGCAGTATCTGCAAATATCTGGGCACAAAAAACTATCAAATACTGAGGCTTGACAATACCCAGGGGTATTTGACATTAGACGAAGGGAAACAAGGGCTATTTATGCATGAGGGAGGGGAACACAGGTGAGACGAATCAGGAACTGGGGAGACAATCACAGTGGAGGAAGTCAAGGGCCTGAAACGAGGGGGAAAAGGGAACTACAAAATAAAACGGGAAGTTCTGGATCCTTCCCGAATATATTCTATAAAATCTTCGGCTGGGACCCAGGGGGTAGGTCTCATTGTTTGATTTGATTGTCCACATATGTATGTACAGATGACTGGTGGCAAAATAGATCACAGGTCGGTTGGTTCTGCTGGTCCTGCAGACAATCAAATATAAGATCCCACATTTCAAAATATTTCTGACCCTTACTGAAGAGAGTTCATAGGATCCTTAGGCTTCTTTGTTATGAATTGGTATCATAATTGGTATATGTGTGGTGACTATTGTGAGGAAATTGTTCAAGGCACACCAAACAGTAGAGATCCTTCATAAAGTGCTGGGAAACTGGGAAATCTGTATGGGCATGAATTGAGCCTAATGCTACAAAATGAGAGTTATGCTTTTGTTAGTTTTTATGTGCATCCATATCAAAATTCATGTTTCATGGATGCGATTCCCTCATACAAAATACGCTCAACTGTGAGGATGGGCCACAGAAAACGTTCCTCAAAGCGGATTAAGTATGAGAAAGGGATTGTACTCCTGGAGCTGAGCTGCCGCCGAGTTCCCCCCGCCGGAGCTGCTCGTCCGCTGGTCCACAAAATCTTAGCTATGCTCTGATTGGAGGGGAGTGGGGAAGTGGGAGGTAATACTCAACTGGTAGGGTACTTTCAGAAATGCATATCTCACTCAAAAAATCATGAACAGACTTATTTCATAGTTTGTATGCGTGTGGGAGCACCAGTGACCCAAAACAACACCCAAAATCCCAGGAAAAGTGTTGTTTTCATAATATGTCCAGTGTTTCCCACAGAAATTTTGTGCATGTCCGGGGGGGGCTGTCAGTCGGCTGTCAGTCGCAGGCAGACAGCCGAACTTCGTGCTCTCATGCAATCCCAATGAGAGCGACACAAACTTCCTCTGAGCAAAAAAAATAAATAAAAAAAAATCATGTGCACGCTAGGGCTGTCACTTTTTATTCGAAGTTCGAATATTCGTTCGAAGGTGGGGTGAAAAGTTCGAATTCGAAGTGTAATTCTCCATTCGAACTGTAAAAATGCGCTATAAAGAAGAGAGCGGCGAGTGGCTTTTCCTCAATAAAGCGGCCCTCCTGGATCCCCGCTTCTCCCGGTTAGTCCACCTTTCCCCTGCACAGAAACATCTCGTGACTGAAAGCCTCTCACACGAGCTCATTGAAACGGAGACCGACACTGATCGCACACGACAGGGAGAAAAGTCCGCTGCTGCGCTGGGCGCGATGGGCAGCCTGTAGCGGCTGCAGCTGCAGCGGTAACGGAGAGCTGCGAGACTACTTGTAATTTTCTTTACAAGTACAAAAGAGCAGCATGCCGTGTTGGAGGTCGGCCTCACAGATTGTTCGTTTATATAGGCTGTGTGTGCCATGGACGACATGCGCTCCGCATATCGCGCTCCGAGCAGTTATTGTTAATGCGTAAAAGACAGCCGCACTTGTGTGTCGGAGCTTCCTCTTGTTGTGTTTACAAATGTGTTATCAAAGATGTGTTTTTATCCTGTGCTGTTATGAATTCAGTAGGTATACGTGATTTCCACAAGAAATATAAAGAAACACGACAACAGTCGTTGTCGTGTTTATTTTTTTTTATTTTTTTTTTATAGTTATATGGGGGGGGGGGGGGGGGGTCGAATGTATTCGAATGTATTCGAATTAATTATGGACATTCGAAATTCGTTCGAATTTCATTTTTGGAAAAAGTGACAGCCCTAGTGCACGCAGAGACTATGGCGGCCGAAATTAGACTATGGCGGGGCGCCATAGTCTCGTCAATGTGTGGGAAACACTGATGTCCCCTTTAAAGAAAGATAGGAATGGTTGTAATCTCATCTGGGAATCCAGAAATGTGTGTTCACTTCCTTACAAATATAATAGCAAGAGTAAATATAACTGCTTTGATTATACAGGGAATGGAATAACATAACCCAGTGGAGGAAAACGTTAATCTGACTGGACCATAGATGGCATTAAAGAAAACGACATCAGATATCTCAAAACAGGTTACAGATCTCTACAATATATTCAAGTAACAGTGAAATTATCAAGGCATTTGATGCTAAACATGCCATGTCAGGGCAGGTCACAAAACAACGTCCTGCATTGTTTCAGTCTGCGTTCTCGGGCCTGCTTGCAACATTTTTGCATTCATTTTGGAACGCTGACGATATAATTTGAATCTGCCGCTTTACTTTTTCAATTAACGCATGCTGGGTGATGACATTCAAGCAAGTTTGCATGGGTCGTTTGTGTGCGTCTGTGTGAGTCTGCGTCTGTGTGTCTGTACTTGGGTTTATGTTTTGTATGTTAAGTATAGATAATAGAGAATGTATGGATAGAAAGATGGATAAATGGGATCAACACTACACTGCAAACTCTTAACATCAACTGAATCCAATCGTCTACAACATTGCATACTTTAGTCGTCTACAACACCTCTTTCTGGGTCACATGGAGACCATGGCGTTGGGAGATGTGTGCCTCACCCAACCAGTCTCTGTCAGTACATTACATTACCACTGTGCACACAGGACGTGTGTGTAGGTTTCATTGTCTGATTTGATTGTCCACATAAGTATGTACAGATGATTGGTGGCAAACTAGTACACAGGCCGGTTGGTTCTGCTGGTCCTGCAGACAATCAAAGATAAGATCCCGCATTTCTAAACATTTCTGACCCTTTCACAGCCGAGTTGATAGGATCCATGTAATTTTTTTTTATGAATTCATGTAATTATTGATTGAACATTGAAACCTGTGCAGACCACACTGTAGAGACTACCTACGTGTCTGTGTGTTCCTCAGATTTACTCTGAGGGTGATATTAAATGGGGGGGAAAAGGCCCGACAGAATGCAACTGAACAGGCTCTGAATGCTGTAGAGATGTACAGACACAATACGTCTCAGTACGGACTGAGTGGGTCATCCAAAACACACTAAACAGAAATACCTACTGGCACCTTACACAATAAAGTCCAGTGCAGGCCACCGTAGTTGTTGGAAAGGGAGGGGAGTTCAGTTGGTGGCATTCTCCAACCTTACTGCTAGTTGTTACTAAATTCTGAACACCAGCCCTTCAGCACGAAGAAATTCCATATCGAGACCATTTACAAACTTTTTTACAGGTTTCAAATAATTGAGAGCCAATGTTTGTCTTGGCTTTGCAAAGCATTGAGCGTCCACACCTAAACCTTTAAAGACGTTCTTGTGTTTACATTTGTCCAAATTGGGACATCGAATGCTCTCCACCAAAATGCGAGAGCTTAATATATATATATATGAATATATATATACTTGGTATTTGCTATAAAATTGTAAATAGCATAATATAGTAACAATAATCATCAGTGAACGTTCAACTAGATTTCAACTTGTTGTTTTGTTTGTTGTGTTCGTACAGGAATCTGCACTTATTTTGAGGCCAGCAGGGCGTGTGCACAGAGACCTGCATTTGGTTATTCAAAGCCTGTTGACAAATTAATATCAGCTTCTCTTCTATACTTTTTCACAAGGCAAGAAAAAAAGACATCACAGAAGGGTGGTTGAGTTTAGAGGGAAATAGTCCAATCAAATAACAAGAATACCAAGATATGACAAAAACATTTGTTAATAATGCAACCTGTATAATGCAACCTGTAAAGACCCTAACCTGAATACAACCACAAAGAAACTAATAAAAAAGGTCGGAAACCAAAAGCATCTGACCCCGACTGACACACTGTGACGCAGTGATGCATCAGCGATGATGAACCCACTCACTCTAACCCCTATGCTAATGCCATATAATAATGCTCATTAGGCCTAAAAAAATATATTTTTTTATTTTATTTTTTCCAGCGGCAGCTAATGATAAGTAGGTTGTTTTCATTTAAAAACGAGAAAATTTGCTCATCCTTGTACAGAATGAGGAGGTGCTTTACAAAAACGTAATTATAGTAAAAAAAGCTGCAAACTATAATTTTTTTTAAGCTCATAAAATAATTTGGGTCGCACATAATTTGACAGGGTCGGTCGGAAACCGGAACCAAACAAAAAAATTGTTTAGGCCTTTCTGCATTTTTGATCCCCTTGGTTTCATGGACTAAGTCTTTGATTCCCTCTGTTTTTTTTGCTCCCATCTGACCTCAACACTCAATAACAGGGGCACGTAGATTTTTACTAGTAGAAATGTAGACTCCTCATAGTCCCCACAAGTAGTCTCTAAAGCAGCTCCGTTGGGCATTAGAACTTTCCTGCCAGGTTCCTGGAAGCACAGAGAACAAAAGGATACAGTTTGTATTTTATAGCAGCATAAGTTATGTTTTATAGCAGCATAAGTTTGCTGCTTTGTGCCATTTCATATTTTTTATTTTATGTTTAGATATTTTTTGATTCCCAAAGTTTTGCAGTTTGTGTTGTTTTTTGGTATCAGTAGTTTCTGCACCATGTAAGGGATAATGTTCAGCAAGCAGAAAATGAATGTGAGATAAACTGACGTGAAGTAGAATAAAAGGGTAAATTGTTTTATTTGACCTGTATAATTAAATCATAATAATCATCATTTTAGCTTCTTCATTCTGAGTCTGACCAATGTCATAGTTTATTATTCAACTGAGTCTGACCGTGACTAATTTGTGCCGTAGGTCTGACAGCACTGTGCGAGACGTGACAAACCTTAGGGGGATAGTACAATTCCAAAGCTTGATTCCCCTTCTGGAGGTCAGCCTGAGAGGTGGAGGAGAAGTCATAGGTTAAACTACTGCTTTGTTTATTCACAGTTTTTGAAGACATTTGTTCCCTTGACCAAGTGGTCCAACTGGTATGAGTCGACCCTTAAGCACAACAGCGGCCCAAAGAAGTGGAAGTGAGGACGGGAAAATAATTTTGGGGAAAAAATGTGATTAAATAAAAGGTGCATAAAAATCACTTTCATGCGCATTGCACACATATGTTAAACAACCCCTTGTTCTACAACCCCTTGTTCTACATTAATTCTTAATCTACGTCAGGATGTTTTACATATTTTTGGTGTTTTGGGCGGGAATGCTTTATTTCATGATCCAGATATTTTTTTGTGGACTTATCGGGCTAATTGCTCTTCAAGTGGACGGGGCTGATAACATTTTCACAGAGTTGGTTTACAATCAAATGAAAAAATAATATTGCATATACTTTTGCATTTAACCACACGTAAATCATAATAACATCAATAAAATGACTCAGTATTATCGGTTGAGAAATGTAAACGTTAGAGTGCTTTTTATCCAGAAGAACTGCAGCTCTTTGCAGAGTAGAAAAAGACCAGACATATTTACCAGTAATTGAGGTCTGGAGGCCAGCGTATGTGCAAGACACACAAAAATCACCAGGATGGACAAGATTGTTCGTGTCCATCCTGACATGTGTACCGCCTAAACGCCCAGACTGCGTTGTATAGAGGCCGCGGTTCAGAGAGGACAACTTGCAACAAGCTGTTAACATATGCTTGTATTTGCCTTTAAAATGTATATATCTGCCTTCTTTTGCCTTATTTGTATGAATTCTACACCATATAGTCCCACAGTCACCTGGTACATCTGTGCCGAGTTTACAGCTTTTACCATCCCTGGCAACAAATCAGTTTGAGTGTTGGCCTTTGGTGAAATTGTGGTCATTGCACAATATCCAAATGGGATGACCGTATGAGTTGCGATTTGAAAGTTTTTTATGATGAAAAATGGTGCATGTAAGTTTCATTCATGTTGAACCTTCCTAGTGGTAATGGCAGCCTATTGAAATGCTGTAAGGCCTTGTTATAGCTCCACCTATATATTATTCTGGCCCATCTTTTGCTTCCCTTACTCATTTTACGGGTTCTATAAGCCTGCCAATTTAAACTTTTGGAGCAAAAAAGTTGGTTTAAAAAAATAAATAATAGGTAACGAATAAAATGGGGTTCCTACGTTTTTCGCAGAAGCCCTAATAAACATTCTAATGAAACAAAAGGGTTACTACTTTTTTCGGAGGACCCCTAATAATGTAAAAAATATGGTACGAGTGGGAACCTTTAGATGCAGGGTCAGTATCCGTCCTCACCTGTTGGCTGGAGCTGCTTGGATGTCCGTGAGAGCGAATTCACAATCGACCTGCTTGAACTGCAATAAAGTCTCGATTGCCAGAAGGTTGGCAGGTGTGTAGGGGGGAGTAGGTGTCATCGTAGCCCAGCCCTTTGTTCTGGGCCCATTCTCACTGGTGAACACTTCATCACAAAAACGAAACATTAAATTCCTTCTGTGTACTTCCTGACGGACCGGATCGACAAACCCTAAGGAACCCTAACGCCCAGCCGGAGGCGCAGAGAGCGTTCAACCAAAGAAAAAAGTAAAAAGCATCAAACACAGATGGGGGAGAACAGCAGGACCTACCAGGGCCTCTGAGTGGCCCTTTAATCGTCTACCTTTACTCTCCTTTACCCTCTCTCCCCCCCCCCCATCTCATTTCTCTCCTCTCCTCCCCTCTCCTCTCCCCTCTCCTCTCCTCTCCTCTCCTCTCCTCTCCTCTCCTCTCCTCCCCCCTCCTCTCCTCTCCCCTCCTCTCCTCTCATCTCCCCTCACCAAATAATGTTGGACTTTGTTCCGTTACCGTGGCGCTGAGTGAATACATTACCGGGTCTTCCGGTTCATAAGTCATTCCCTCTCTCTCTCCACGCTGAAAGTAACGGGAAGGCCGGGAACAGATTGGAATAGAGGGAAGGGGACGGACAGAAGGTAAATACAGAGAGAGAGAAGGACGTTAGTTAGAGTCAAAAAACAAACAAAGAACCTAGAGTAGCATCATCAATGAGAGGAGGGGGCCGAACTGAGACGTTGGACCCGGCTGTTTCTGTGGGGGGGGGGGGGATCAGTCGAAGCCGACGTCAACAGCTCCATGAAGGAGGGGACTATCGGAGCAGTGAACTGGGACGACGAGACCATCGCAGTGGGACCAGAGAACCAGTGAAAGGGGGGGGGGACTAGTACCGGACTCAATGAAGGGGGACCACAGGGCCGGAGAAGGGGGCACCCAGTGCACCGTGCTGTGGACTGAGGGCCAGGGGGAGAAGGAGAAGGGCCAGGCCGGGGGCCCGCGGGCCAGGCAGCGGCCCCACGCGCTGTGGCGTCTGCTGGACTGCAGCGGGGACATGGTGGGCCTGGACACGTACGTACAAGGTGTGGACCCCCCGGCTGTAGTGTAGCGTTGACCCTATTGTCTATTTGTTTGTGTTTCTTTGGTGTTTGGCGGGTTGTGTGTTGATCTTGTCATTCAAAGCTCTGTAGGAGTCGCAGTGTGTTGTCAGTCCAAAATAAAAGTATGATAAGAAAAAGGGACTTGGTTACCGACAGTTTTCCTGCATATCTTGTGTTACTTTTGAGTGAACTACGTTGATTTGTTGTTCTCGGTTTGTGTATTTCTTGGTTCCCCCGAGCCAGAGCGGCCGTTTGCCCTGCAGCTGGTGGTGTGGTTCCTGCGGGGGGTCTCCAGGGTCATCCTGGCCAACAACCCGCTGAGCGGAGCTCTCATCCTCGCCGCGCTCCTCTGGGCTTCCCCCTGGCAGGGCGTCCTGGGAACTGTGGGTGTGCTGGCCTCCATGCTCACAGCTATCCTCATAGGACAAGACGGGTGAGCACACACAAACACACACAGATGACAATGTTTTAAAAAATGGCTTAAAATAAGGCATTTAATCTCTGAATCACGTACGACAAATTATGAGGAATCAAGCAACCCTGGGAAATCGTTTTTGTTCATTTTCATGCCGAAAGTTGAAATGGGTCGGCCATGCATGGGACCAGCAGTTTAGGAACCAATTCCTAGGAAACCACATGGCCTGCCATGTGTCCTTGCAACCCCCCCACCCCCTCCACACCGCCATTAGGTCAAGAGGACAGAGTGACAAAGTCTGGCGTTTTAGCAGAAGATAGACCAGTTTGTTGGTCTTGGCTTAGACTGTTTAACTTCACGTAAAATTGTAACTACCATTTCTCCTCCGAGGTCAAAGAAGGAATGATTGTGCATACGGACGATCATTAACGCTCCCAGACAGGGTGAACCTACGCTAGCCTTCACGCTACAAAGTTCAGTTGCGTCGTAAACATATATTGGAATGGTTGAAAGCGGTTGATTTGAGTTCGGGGAGACAGATATAGGTGTTGTTTTCTTATGCCTATATGTGTCTGTGATCTAAGAGTGTCTGTTTCCGTCATGGTAGCCCTCTCTCAGTAGTTCTGTTACAATGAACGTGTAAGAAACCGACCCCAATACCCAGGCTGGTGATATCTTGTCCTTCGGCTCACAAGAGACCCACAGTATGAAACTTTACACTTTGTATTTTTGTAACCAGTTTTTGTAAGACATTCACAGTGTGAAGTGAACAACAAAAATGCCCTGGTGGCATTTGGCCTGATATTTGGGAGTCTGATATATTTTAGGCAGCCAAACCTTTTCCTGCCCCAGAAAAATGACACAGAGACAGATCTTTCCGCAGTGTCCCTGCTACACACCACCTAGGTGGCTCTGCTGGTCTCCTCCAATGCCCAGGACTCTGGGTGAGGGGGGTTTAAACCGTTGGTTTTGCGGAGTTTGGAGAACTGTGCCACACAGAGCAGTGGATCCATGCTGCCATATAACCTGTGTGCATTGCACAACAGGCATACTGCCTCACCATCAGTCTGACTGGTGCCAGGTGAGGCTGCTTAAACCAGCCATCAACCACACCCGCAGGTCTCCAGATCGATTGTTGAACTCTTTGCTTTCTTTCACGGTTTCCTACAAACTGTCCCAGTGGACGGCGCCTCACACACCAGCTCACGATGTGCATGATTCACTCTGGGCAGAGGCTCATCCCTCGATCAGACTTGTATCTAAAATCTCAAAATGACCATTTACGATATGCAGATGTGATTCCATAGACAAAGTGATGGGTCACCGAACGCTCTCTCGTGTTTGTTTAACTTGTCAGCCATGCATGGCTGGACTAGTGTGTGTGCTTGTGTTAAAAAACGCTTGTGTGCAGCCAACCCAGTCTCACGGAAATACGTGACACTGTCACGTCATTTAATCTATTCATTCGTGATCTGGGACACGGGTTAGATATACAGATATATTTTATGCAGGTGCGCTGCTCTGTAGGCGGTACCGTAACTGAAAAATGGGTATCTGCTTCATCTCTACTTTTTCGAATGAGTTTGAAATTCGTGCTTTTGGCACGAAAAAATTGAAATTACGTGTCCCAGATCACGAATGAATCGATTAAATGACGTGACGTGACGGTGTCACGTATTTCCGTGAGACTGGGTTGGTGCAGCTGTGCGTTTACATTTCCAGGGGATGGATAATGCAAGAATAATGCAAAAAATGCAAAAAATTATTTCTTAATTTCTTAATTGTGTGTGTGTGTGTGTGTGTGTGTGTGTGTGTGTGTGTGTGTGTGTGTGTGTGTGTGTGTGTGTGTGTGTGTGTGTGTGTGTGTGTGTGTGTGTGTGTGTGTAGCGCGGAGGTGACCGCTGGTCTCCATGGTTATAACGGCATGCTGGTGTCCCTGTTGATGGGCGTGTTCAGCTCGGCCGGGGACTGGTACTGGTGGCTGCTCCTGCCTGCGTGCCTGGGAGCAGCAGCATGGTGAGACACACACACACACACACACACAAATAAACACACACGCATAGATACACACACGCACGGAAACACACTCACACACATGCACAGAGACAGGTACGCACGCATGCACACACAAACAAACACAGACGCATAGAGACACACGCACGCACACACAAACGCATAGAGACACGCACGCACAGAATCAGACACACACACACACACACACACACACACACACACACACACACACACACACACACACACACACACACACACACACACACACACACACACATAAGCTCTTTGCCTTCTGTTGCTCTTGTACTTCTCTCTCCCTCCCTGCTGTCTTCCTCTGACTGGTCACTTGTTTTCCCAGCAGTGTCCCGGAGTCGAAGCCATGCCTGAGAATAAAGGCATTACTAACTCTGGTGTCTGCTGAGTGGAATTACGTGTGTTTATAATAGGGATTATTATTCTTCTTCAACCTAATTTCGGCTTTTGTGTCTTTATCTTTATCGGGTTTGATCAACAGAGCTCCTTCCTACCACCTCCTTAAAGGACTGTACGTCACCCTGCCTTCACCAAAATCTAAATCCGCCGCACACGTTTTCTACCCCACGTTGTTCTCGGGCAGAAGGGAGAACCAACCAGATGCTGTCCAACATGTCCATTGTCTACCTTATCCTACAATCAACTATTTTTAGCCTGCCAATCAAACCATCCAAACAATGCTAAAGTTCGTTCTGAACCCCCGTGCCCCAGCATGGTCACCTCCACCAAAACAGGTTAGACAGATGAAACACAATGAAGGGTTATTATTGCGGTTATGATTGACTCGAGCGATAAGGCGATAAGGGTGTGTGTCATCGACATCACAGTGGAGCTGCTGGTCGCTTCAAAACACACGCTAACTGACACACCCTGCACTGGCTAGAAATGGCTGATCCCATCAAAGTCAGGTTTATTTATTAGTTTGTTTAGAAGGGACAATGAAGGGACAAAAAAATCTTTATTTTAATTGTAGTCCCTTGGCAGGCCAACACATCATCACTTTGCATTAATAAGAAAGAATGCAAGAAGATAGGAAGCAAAAAAAACGGGAGAGAGAGAAGAGAGACCTGAAAAATAAAATAAGAAGTACAGTACAAAGAAGGACATATGAGGTAGATCAGCTATTGATCATTGCAGTTTTGATTGTTTTTAATCCATCTCTTAAGTTTGGTTTTAAATTAAAGATAGCTGGTGCTTTCGCAGAGATCAAGAGGAAGGCAGTTCCAATCACTTGAGGCTTGTACTGAGGTCCCTGGTTCATGCTGCGTACGGCTCTGACCCGTCCTACATCCAGGACACTCCATCAGCCTCTACGCTCCACACTCAAACGGCCTGCTTCTCCCACACTACCAGGGTGTAGTAGTGATGGAGTAGCATCGTTTCGCAGGTTTCGTCGTGCATCGGCCTCGCACAATCTTGGTTGTTTTCTCTCCTGGCTCCACCGTGGTGGGGCGAGCTCCCCACTGACGTCAGGACGGCTGAATGTATACGCATCTCTCACCGCAGGCTGAAGACTCATCCCTTCAGACTGCGGCCTCAACCATAAACAAATAAGACAAGAATAACATTTTCTATCTTCTATTGTGTTTTCTGAAAGTGTAGCACCTTGAGCAGTTTGATTATTTGTATGTACTCCCACTCACATTCACTTAATTGTGAAAAAGTGTTAGATACGCACACACACACACACACACACACACACACACACACACACACACACACACACACACACACACACACACACACACTCTCTCCCTTGCCTTCAAGGCCCATTCACGACCTACGGTAAATACGGATACGGACCGTTTCATCCGGTCCCGGAGGTGTTTCGTCCGTCGCCTCTGTTATTCTCCTACCGTAACCTTCCTAGCCCCTCTCTTCCTATCTCCTTAATAAGAGCTGAGATATGCAACATCTTTTGGGGTTTGAAATTTGATCTTCTACAAGTATTTCTGTTTAAACCCTTATTAGAAGACTTCGTTGACCAAAGTTAAATTCCCTGTTTCTGTACTGTTGTAGTATCTGATCAATCCTAGTCTAGAAACAGATAATTCCTATTCTAGAATCAGAGAAATTCCCTTCCAGGAGTTCTACCTCGTGGCCCATCGGAAACATGCTTGCCAGGGCTTCAGAGAGATCAGGGAGAGGGAGGAGGGTAACTGGAAATAGGAAGTCTTGCATGTTTTAGCTCTGATACCACTGCTGTTATTGGTCCGTCTGTCCTTGTAGCACCTTCCTGTACAGCGGTCTGTCCCCGGTGTTGGACCGCTGGGACCTGCCCGTGGCCGTGTTCCCGTTCAACATCGTCATCGTCCTCTACCTGCTGGTTACCAGGCCGGACAACCCTTACTTCCCGCACTACCCTTCCCTGCCAGTGGGGGCGCTGCAGGCCAACGCCACAGAGCTCAACACAGCGCAGGTGAGGAAGACTAGTTACATGAGTGGGAGCGAATCAGCGTCAAGCCCCCGGGAACAGTAGCTGTGTTCGAAATCGTTCCCTACACACTCACTCACTATTCCCTATACGGTGTTCATGATATAGTGCACTATATAGGGAACGAACAAACGAGAATTCGGACACTACGCTGAACATTTCTAAACGTCATGTGCGTCAGTAAATGCGCCGGGTATTTGTGTGACGCAGACAGATGCGCCTAGCCTAGCACCGCCCACCTACCTACTTCCGCTCAATTTTAATTTCACTTCTCTACAAATGAAATGAAGTACGATGGTCTGGTTGGACCAGGCTAACTCCAACCTCGTTGCTGATCGATAAGTAACCATTTATTTGTATATAAATTAATGATAGTATTTTTCGTAAATAGTTGGATGGAATCTGTTTCTTAAGCAATAACATTGAACTGTATTGTTTTCTAGGCCTACAAACATTTACTATGTTGTTGGTATTATATGTTATATGGAGCAATCTTTCATGTTTCTGAAGTTAACTTATACTTCCATGGTCGGTAAACAATGCGACTGCGATCGCTAAGACCTCTCGCTTATGATGCTACAATGCTAACAATGCTAAAAAACAAGAATATTTCTGCATCCGGTTCGTCATGAACTAGGGCGTGGCTAGGCACCCATGATGTGGACGCATATCTCTCCTTGATGTTGCCCTGCGCCATTGAGCATTTACGAATGAATGGGCGCCATTTTGGAATCCGGTGTCCATTGTATAATATGTCCATGGTCAGTGTGCTAGCACGATGGCTCAAATCCTCAGACCGCCAACGCTCTCAGACTTTGCATGTTGAATCGGACCAGGCACCGTCTGCGCGGTTCCAAATGCCTCCGACGCCGCTGAACCCACTGAACAGATTTGTTCCCGAACTCTTCTCCACCAAACGTTTCAAATGGCCAACGGTTGGGCCAGTGCTTAGCAGCCTTTAGTCCAGCCTAACCCTCCCGAGTAACACAGAGTGGCCCATTAACAGGCCAACACACATCTCTCCCCCCCTCTCCCTCTCTCTCCCCCCCCCCTCTCCCCCTCTTCCTCTCTCCCCCTCTCCCTCCCTCCGGAGACGAAGGGTGACGTGTGGCCTATTTATATGTCATGTCCTCACTCTGTTGCGGAGAGCTCACGGGCTGCCCTGCCACTTCCCCGGCACGGTAGCGTCATGTGTTAATCGTGTTCGCGCCGCGGCGCCTCCACCTATCTCACACACACACCCAGACACGTATTTCATAAGATAGGCCCCGTGTGACTCGTGAATACCTGCGCCAGGTCGCTGCGCTCCTCATGTCGTCATGGAAACACCTGACTGGTATAGTGATAGTGCACTCTCGCCTGCCCTGGTTAATGCTTTCACGAAGGCTCAATCAATTATTATTCATGTTGTTATGTATCAATGATGAATATCGACGGTGATCGTGACCTTTCTCTGAGGATATGAGTTTAGCAGGTTTGTTGGTGTCGTATTTCTTGCTTCTCTGGTACGCAGCGGGGCTGCAGACACTTCTAGGCGCTCTTCTTCGGCCACCCGCGACGCTGTCCTTTCCTGACACCGTACTATCACAAAGGAATAATGTGCACCGGTGCTTAGATTGCCATGCCCACTTATTCCCTCGGCTCCTCTCACTCCCTGCTGCATCGTCACAAATGTTTGTTTGTGTTGTATTTTGCCACGACGTTGTTCTGGGTTGTGACTATTACAACGCTTTTTTTTGTGACTTGTTTGTGTTTTTTTGTCTCTTTTTCTGTGTGTGTGTCTGTGTGTGTGTGCGCGTCCGTGTGCGTCTGTGTGAGCGTGTGCGTCTACGTTTGCGTGTGTGTTTGCATGTGTCTGCGTTTGTGTGTGTCTGACCCTCAAGTTGCTCCAGGGAATCTTCCTGGGCGTGGGGCAGATCTTCGCCTGCGACTCCCTGGGGCCCTCCCTGCTCATCCTGGGGGCCACGCTGCTCTACTCGCCCCTCCAGGCCCTGCACGCCGTCCTGGGCTCCGCAGCGGGGACGCTGGCCGGTCAGTCTAAGCCAGTGGGACACACGTCAAGTACTCTGTATGCTCCAGCACGCTAGGACTAGCTCGCTAGTGGTAGCTTAGCGTGGTCGACGTGCAGGACTCAGCCAAATACTCTGTATGCAACGGTATGCTAGTGCTAGCTCGCTAGTAGTAGCCTAGCGTGGTTTACGCACATGCAGGGCTCAGCCATGTACTCTGTATGCAATAGCATGCTAGTGCTAGCTCGCTAGTAGTAGCCTAGCGTGGTTTACGCACATGCAGGATTCAGCCATGTACTCTGTATGCAACAGCATGCTAGTGCTAGCTCGCTAGTAGTAGCCTAGCGTGGTTTACGTCCATGCAGGGCTCAGCCATGTACTCTGTATGCAACAGCGTGCTAGTGCTAGCTCGCTAGTAGTAGCCTAGCGTGGTTTACGCACATGCAGGGCTCAGCCATGTACTTTGTATCCAACATCACACTAGTACTAGCTCGCTAGTGGTAGCTTAGCGTGGTGTACTTGCAGGGCTCAGCCAAGTATTCTGTACGCAACAGCACACTTTGTACCAAGCAACTTGGTTGTTTTTAACTGTGCTCTATAATTATATTGACTTGAGTATGGGAGGATTTTGTGAGAAGCGGGAGTATAAAGTACAAAAGAAGTGGGTGATTGCAATGAGTTAAATATGGATTGAGTGAAAGGAGAGAAAGCAAGTCTCTGTTGCATTCTGCTAATAGATGACGTGTGTGTGTGTGTGTGTGTGTGTGTGTGTGTGTGTGTGTGTGTGTGTGTGTGTGTGTGTGTGTGTGTGTGTGTGTGTGTGTGTGTGTGTGTGTGTGTGTGTGTGTTGCTGTTATGACTCATACGATGGGGAAAAGCAGAGGCGTAGGAGTGAATTTAGAAAGCTCCTAGAAATTGACAACAAACTCCACGCATACTCTCTCACACACACAAACATCCTTTGACACACACACACACACACACACACACGTGCACCAACACATGCACCTGGACAAACACATGCTTGCAAAACATGGATAGACACCTGCACAAATGATGGATTGTATAAACACACACACGGACACACACACACACACACACACACACAGACACACACACAAAGAGTTCTTTGAAAGAATTGTGAGGGAGGCGAGGAAGTGCCGACATCAAAGAGATGCAAGTGGGCGGAGTCTGTGTGTGCAGGGAGCGCAGCAGGCAGATGTCAGCCGGGGAAACGTCAACAGAACGCGCGCTCCATCTCTCCCCCTGATGATGGCGTCTCCGTCACATTCGCTTCTTCTGAGGGGAGGCCGTATGCCCGCTGCCAAACGTTTCCTTCTCTCCGACGAAGATGAAAACCCACTAAAATGAAGACACTCAAGCTCCGCGTTAAATGAGCAGGGCGTTCCCTAGCGAGGACGTGGTGCTCCCGGTAGAGCTCGAGTTTCGACCCAACGACCCGCAACTGAGGAGAGGTCCTTACAGCCCCCCCCTGTAAGGACCTCTCCTCAGTTGCGGGTCGTTGGGGTCGAAACTCGAGCAGCGAGCTTCGACCAGTGTGGACCCCCTGGTGACTCTGGCCTGACTCATGACCATGGCGATGGGCGAGTGCGATGTACATTTGTGCGGTGTATGCTGCACAGGCTGTGCTGGCCAAGCCAGGCCGATGGGTGACTCAGAACTGGATGGCAGCCATACTCACATCGGCAGTCAGCTTGTACTGTACTGTTACCGTGACTTAACAATAGTGCATCCATTTGTCGTCAGACTGGTAAAAGTGCGTCAGTTTAATGACTCTGTATTAATACCTTGGCTGTAGGGAATGTTAAGAAACGTTTCAGCTCAGTTCACTCCATATTTGATGTCCAGTCAGATGGCAAGACATGCAGACGTATAGACAGACATGCAGACACACAAGAGAGCACTAATGTTGATAACAGCTTTCATTTTGTGAAAGTGAAGGGCAAAAAGGAAAACTTAAGAGGCCATCTTGTGCTTGGATGGGGAGAGCTGTCTGACAAATCCTATTAGCGTTGACAGCCTCACACTTTGTGTGAGACACACACACACACACACACGCAGGCACACAAATGCACTCCCTCAACACTCACTCACTCACCCACAGAAATGCAATCACACACAGGCACACACACACACACACCCACAGGCACACGCACACACATGCACTCCCCCACCGCTAACTCACTGACTCACCCCACCCACCACACACACACAGCATGAAGCATGCATAGACACACACACACACACACACACACACACACACACACACACACACACACACACACACACACACACACACACACACACACACACACACACACACACACACACACACACACGGGAACACTTTATCTCTGCAGTTGAGGAAAGCTTAGCACCAAATCCTGTGCAGTGACAATTATCTGAACGAGCTCAGACACACTCACACTCTCAGACATGTTCACAGGCACAAACACACACCAACACAGGCACGCACACACAAACACACACCAACACACAAACACACTTCTGGGAAACGCTTAGCGTACCGAATCCTGTTTGGAGACACGTGCACAACACAAACGCGCACCCAGACAGACACACACACAGGCGCATTGACGTGCACACACACACACACAAACACACACCAACGCAGGCACGCACACACACAAACACACACCAACGCAGGCACGCCTACACAAACACACAAACACACATATCTGAGAAACGCTTAGCGTACTGAATCCTGTTTTGAGACACGTGCACAACACAAACACGCATCCAGAGACACACACACACACACAGGCGCACTGACACGCACACACACACACACGACACACACTGACACGACACACGCACACTAAGGCACACACACACGCACACACACACGCTCGCGCACACGCATACACACATACAGAGAACAATCCGGTAAAATCCTTAGTGCTCTCTTGAGTCTTGGGGATGTGATACCATTAGTCTGTAATGACACTCCTCTGGTGGGGGAGGAGACGAGGTGAGGAGACGAGGGGAGGAGGCGAGGAGACGAGAGGGAGGGAGGAGGTGATAGAGAGAGAGAGGAGTTAGAGGAGAGGAGGGGAGATGGAGAGAGAGAGGAAAGAGATGAGAGTGGGTGAGGAGAGGACAGCGGAGGGAGGGGAGAGAGGGTGAGGAGAGGACAGCGTGGGGGGGAGGGTGGGGGAGACGGAGAGGTTGGAGCGGCAGGAGATGGGGGGAGAAAGAGGAGAGGAAGAGGAGGTGGAGATTAGAGGATGGAGAGGGGGAGGATGGAAGGAGGGGAGAGAGCAGAGAGAGGGGAGGAGAGACATCCACCAAAGGGGGAGGAGAACAAAGTATCCCTTCTGGATGTTTCTCATCAGACGAACTCCCGGTGATGTTCTTTGCCTGTTCATTCAGATTTATTATTATTGCACTCGTTGGCCGTAAACAACTGTCTGTGGGTTTATCAGTTTTTTGTCGATGTTAACCACATCCCAGACTGACGGGGAAAGCAGAGGGAGTGGTCGGCTGCACTGTTCTGATCCACAGACGTGTCGGTCCTGGTTTTATTTGCATAAAGAAACAAAAAGAGCCACACCCGAGACAGAAAAGGGAAGGAGAGGAAAGAGGAGAGGAGAGAAGGGGGAGAGGGGGAGGAGGATAGGAGTGGCCAAGAGCAGAATCGAGGGAGGTGTACTGCACTCCTGGTGGAGGAGAAGGGAGAGAAGGCAGACAGGGTGAGGCAGTGAAACAGAGCAGTTAGAGGATAATGACGTACCAGACACAGGAAGTCATGGTGCTCTGGCTTTCTGCCTGCTCACCGGCCTCATGGAAACCGAGGATCCATTACAATCCTTCCTGTAATTCACTGATTCATTTCCAAGTTTGTGAGGGAACTTGAAACAGTAGAGAACGTGCCTGGAACCGTAAATACTCCATTCACCGCTGCACGGCCCTTACTCAGTGAATGGAGGGACTTTGAATGCCTGGCACCAATCCTGAAGTCATGTGACTTTGTTTCTGTACCTCAGACCCTCCACTCCTTCCCCAGAGATCACATGTCCTCCCTGGGTCAAGGTCGAGACCCCGACCTGCCTCAGGGCTCCCGTCAACGTCGCCCTCGCTATTGATTTGCTGCGGTCCTCAAACTGTGGGTCGGGTTCCCTGCTGTAACCCAAGAATGTGCATTAAGGGCCGCAATGGAATGAAGTGTAGTGTGTGTGTGTGTGTGTGTGTGTGTGTGTGTGTGTGTGTGTGTGTGTGTGTGTGTGTGTGTGTGTGTGTGTGTGTGTGTGTGTGTGTGTGTGTGTGTGTGTGTGTGTGTGTGTGTGTGCTTATGTGTGTGTGTGTCTGCTTATGTGTGTGTATGTGACAAATGTACATTTTCTACTCATATATTTCAATTATAATGCATTGTCATGTGTGTCACTATCTTAATTGTTTTTAGAATTCTTAAAGTAATGCTAATTTATGCAGTGTTAATACTTATTTACGTTATGCCTTTACATTTGGTCTGAATAATATTTATACATTTTTAAACAAAATAAACCCTGAATAAATGTATAATTGTTGCTTCACAGACTATATTGAACCTCAAATAATTGGAAGAATCCAAAAGCAATTCGTAGCAATGCATATTAATCACGTGTATTTCCTTATGGGTTAATCCAGTTCAGAGACTATTCTAACAGATGGCTGCTCCTTATTGAAGTGACTATTCCAACCGTGACCAAACACATGTCTATGGCACCCCCTACTGGACGAGTGCAGTACTGCAGTGTTATTGCTTCAGCGCTGTGTGTTTATGTGGTCCCAGGCCTCTCGGTGGCGGTGCGTCATGGCAGCCTGTACTCCGGTCTCTCTGGGTTCAACGGGGCCCTGGGCTGCATGTGTGTGGGGGGCCTCTTCTTCACTTTCAGCTGGAGGAGCCACCTGTTCGCCATTGCCACTGGTGAGAGACACGCACGCACGCAAACACACACACACGCATACATATATACATACACATACATTAATACATACATACAAACGGACACGCACACACACACACACACACAGATACGGACACACACACACACACACATGGACACACGCATACATACACACACACACACACATGCACACACACAAGGATACGAACACGCACACACAAAAACACACACACGGAAACACACGCACAGAAACACACACACACACACACACACAAGCACACGGATACGGACACATACACACACACACACACACACACACACACACACACACACACACACACACACACACACACACACACACACACACACACACACACACACACACACACACACACACACACACACACACACACACGGACACGCATCCATACACAGAGATACACAGACGGACTCATTAATTGCTCCTGGTGACTCACACCACACTGGGTGTTTTGCATCGTCTCCTGCAGCCATAGCGCTGGTGGGGGGGGGGGGGGGGAGTTTGTTTAGCTCATGTCTCCCATCTCTTTTCCCCAGCCTTCCTCTGTTCATACGTTGACATCGCCTTCAGCAATCTCCTGGGGACGGTACGTAGACTCGGGGAAACTCTTTCTCTCCATATCCACCCTCCCCTAACTGCTGTTTTGTCTAATAGTAGGATTCAAATTACATTTCAGGCCTTTTTTCTATCATTAATTGGAAATGTTAAAAAATTATCATTCATTCATTTTCCCATTCTTCCAAACCTACTTGTGTGAGTTCCCTTCCTATTGTAAGTCGCTTTGGATAAAAGCGTCTGCTAAACGTTAATGTACCTCCCCCCGTGTTGTTCTGCCTCAGATTGGTCTCCCAGCATGCAGTTGGGCAGCGACTCTGGTAGTCACACTGATGCTGTTGCTCACAGGCCGGGGCTTAGCCGCCTACCGCATCCCCGTTGGCCAGGTCAGGAGCCCCGAACACAACCTGAGCTCACGCAGCCAATGGAAAGCCGGCAACACGTTGGACCCGGATAGCACCGTTGTGTAGACTCCAGACACACACTCATCGCATATGTGTGTGTGTGTGTGTCTCGTTGGAATGGACTAAATACAACACAGCCCTATCATATAATTGCTTTGACAATTAGAGGGTTAGTAGTGAGCTTTTTTTCTACAAAATCCATAATTTGCCCTCAGCTTGGCAGTTATCTCAGGAAATACAGAAAACACTTACAAATTAGTAAGGGTTTGTGGGTCAGTTGTTAGCACGGTCTAAGCTATTCCCTTTGCAGTATGCTAATATAATATTGCCATCTAATTATCATATGATTCAAATTTTCAATGCCCTCTGAAACATACACATATTAAATTGACTGTTAAGCGTCCATAATTGTTCGGAAAAATGATACTAAAATTCAACAAATTAAAATATTTACAAATGACTTTTTCCAGATAGTTTTTGTATTTGTAAATGAAAGCAGTGCAATGTGGTCATACAAAGGCGAAAAAGAATCACCCCAAAATAAAACCAGTTCCATAAAATGTTTTAATGGTAAAACGTTTCCCCAACATTTTAAATGTAAATACAGCTTAAATCCAGCAGTACATCGATTGCCTCACCTCAGTTGACCTACCCTGCATAACGTTCTATAGCTAGAGCTCGACCACAACTCAAAACACACGATAACGTCAAGCAGAGTGTGTGTGTGTGTGTGTGTGTGTGTGTGTGTGTGTGTGTGTGTGTGTGTGTGTGTGTGTGTGTGTGTGTGTGTGTGTGTGTGTGTGTGTGTGTGTGTGTGTGTGTGTGTGTGTGAAAACTGACAAGATATCTTTCTGAACATAAATCCTTTAAAGTGGTCAAGCTGGTGTCATGGAGTCTGTTTGGATGGATCGTGGCTGTGTGAGATTATTTTATAGTAATGACATGTCATGTCATTAATATTTATTACAATGTGTTTAGTTTTTTCTAAACGTTTTGGATACACAACACAGACATCTTCAGTTCCGTTTCTCGTTTCATTTCACAATATTCAGATATTCTTATGAATATTCATGTCTTCTTATGAATATTCACATAAAATGTATATTGCTGTGACTTCTTTCACAGTGCTTTCTGTTTGCCATTTTGTTACCGTCATTTTTGTTTGTTTTCATTTTAGCACATTTCCCCTATTCCTAAAATAACTACTTCAATTATAAAACAAATCTACTGCCATAATCACTGTCTACATATCAATGGGTGGACAAACATCCTGGTTTTGTAACAAAGACTAGAACATGCATTTGCCTCTAGGGTTGTGTTTGGTTTTTTCCTAACAACAACATCAACAGACAGACAGACAGTGGCCAGAAGGGACATATTCGTCATTAATTATCAACTATTAATTAAGTGGCTTTCTGTCCAAGATTGATCTAGCAATGGCAATTCTTCAAAGGAAATCAGTACAAATACAATCGATTACACAATTAATCGTTTTTTTTCATTGGTGAATTACAAAAAATTAACATTCTTTAGTTTAGTTTCACTTTCAGTTCAGCTCATCTGATCAATGACAGCTTGTGCTTATTTTTTTTATCAAGTGTGTTTGTGTATGTGTGTATATGCGCGTCTTTGTGTGTGTGTGTGTGTGACAGACACACAGACAAGGCTTTAGTGCTGTTGGCCTACACACTGCGTGTGTTGCAAAGGCATCTTTATAAAATGCTGATTTTAGGATTATGTGTGTACATGGCTCATGTCTCATGTCTCATTATTGCCTGCATGTCATAACAATCTTAAGTACATATTTTGGCTCTTCTTCAATCCATCGAATGACACCAGTAAGCCTCTGATGGCCATCTCCCCTACACTTTCTTTTATAGTCGACAGGGCGAGTCGATCTGTCCTCACTAGGTCATGAAGCTTAACATTTTTGGTGGTCTTCAATGCACTGAAAATACCTGTCAACGAATCCAATGGCATACTTGGCATCCATCATGGTGAAAGGGCCCCGAGATGTGACTGACTAGTCCCTTTGGTGTGTCTGAAATAATGCACATACCCAAGCCCTCATTGCCCTTGCGGTGGTGCGCATATAAATAATAAATGGGAATAGTTTAATATGAATGACGAATAACATTGCTAACATTGTTTCTTTTGCTTTCTTTGTTTAGCATTGGCCTTCTTTTTTTCCTGTCTCTCACCTAAGCATGATGGCCAATTTGACCGTGATGGTGAAACGCACCGGTCGCCTACCTGACGACAACAGCGTATACACAGGATATCAAGTGCCCCGCAACGAATGCAAAACTTGAATGTCACAAACGTGGGGCACTACATCAAATATCGCTGTCAACTGAAAATTTTGAACCGAATGCAGGACAGGCCAGCCACTCGGGACACGCCCCTTTTCTTGTCGTCCATGCATGTAAACTGGTGGTTCAAAGGTCACCGAATGTAAACACCGAAATATTGTCTAGCACTACAACGTCTGAGCCAACCACAACCCATGCAGTAATTGATGTCTCAACAACTCAAGTTTAACTCACTCGAGTCCTGCATGATGATTAACACAGTCCCCACAAAGAGTATCCCTTAAAGTGTGTGTGCGGGTATGTGTGTGAGACATTTCTGTATTCATGCATACTTGAGTGTGTCCTTATTTCAATGTATGTTTTCAGTGCGATTTTTGTGTGTGTGTGTGTGTGTGTGTGTGTGTGTGTGTGTGTGTGTGTGTGTGTGTGTGTGTGTGGCAGTGTGTGTGTGTGTTACTGTGCGTGTGTGTGTGTGTGTGTGTGTGTGTGTGTGTGGCAGTGTGTGCGTGTTACTGTGCGTGTGTGTGTGTTACAGGAGCCTTCCCAGGACCACGCCCTCTCGGCTGCGGGCCTCTCCGCGGAGGATCTCCAGGAAGCCCAGCTTGGTGAGGAACTCCATCCGCTGGCGGTCGGTGGGCTGGACCTCACAGAACACCCCCTGGGAACCTACACGCACACGCACCAAAACACACACACACACACACACACCAAAACAAACACACACACACACACATCAAAACAAACACACACACACACAAAACAAACACACACACACACACAAACACACACAGATGCATACCAAAACTCACACCAAAACACCAAAACAAACACAACGTCTGAGGGAAGTTTAGTGTCTCCTCATCTCAGGGCTGAGGTTACTCGAGTCACACTGTTAAAAAATTACACACACCTGACACACACACACCTGACACACACACACCTGACACAAACTCACCCGACACAAACACACACACCTGACACACACACACACCTGACACTCACCTGACACACACACCTGACACACACCTGACACACACACACCTGTCACACACACACCTGACACACACCTGACACACACACCTGACACACACCTGACACACACACACCTGACAAACACACACCTGACACTCACCCGACACACACACCTGACACACACACACCTGTCACACACACACCTGACACACCCACACCTGACACTCACCTGACACACACACCTGACACACACCTGACACACACACACCTGACACACACACACCTGTCACACACACACCTGACACACACACACCTGTCACACACACACCTGTCTCACACACACGTTGGGGGCCTCACCGTTGGCCTTGAGGGCGGCCAGCAGGGCGGTGAGCAGGGTGCGGCTCACGCTGGCGTCCACCAGCTGGGGCAGGGCGTCCAGACGCAGCTGGGAGGGGAAGTGGTGGAGCAGGGAGTCCGGGTACTCCCCCTGGTCCTCCTCCATCAGCAGGGGCAGGTCCTGGGGGAGGAGGGGGGGAGGAGGGAGGGGGGGGGGGGGTGAGGGTGGAGGGAGAGAAGGGGGAGGAGAGAGGGAGGGTGGAGGGAGAGAAGGGGGGAGGAGGAGAGAGGGAGGGAGTGGGGGAGATGGAGGGAGGGAGGAGGGATTTAGAGGAAGGGGAAGAGGGGGAAGAAGACAGGGGGGTGAGGGGGTGAGGGATGGAGAGGGGGTGAGGGGGACGGAGGGGGGGTGAGGGGGTTGAAGGGGTGAGGGATGGAGAGGGGGTGAGGGACGGAGGGGGGGTGAGGGATGGAGAGGGGGTGAGGGGGTGAGGGGGACGGAGGGGGGGTGAGGGGGTGAGGGATGGAGAGGGGGTGAGGGGGACGGAGGGGGGGTGAGGGGGTTGAGGGGGTGAGGGATGGAGAGGGGGTGAGGGGGACGGAGGGGGGGTGAGGGGGTGAGGGATGGAGAGGGGGTGAGGGGGTGAGGGGGACGGAGGGGGGGTGAGGGGGTGAGGGATGGAGAGGGGGTGAGGGGGACGGAGGGAGTTAGGTGAGGGAAGGGGGGGGAGATTAAGAGGTCAGGTGAGTTCGGGTCAGAGTTCAGAGACATCTGGACATCTTTACAGTTACAGATGAATCGATCAGAATGAGGACTGCTAAGGATTCCTCCATCATATTTTTTTGATTGAATTGAACTAATACAATTTATTTCAGACATATCAATAAGAAAAATAAAAAAGTATATTACATAATATATTCAATTGATGCCTGAAAAGGAGTAGGAAGTAGTATAAAACATATTTAATCCTACCCCCATTCCCAAAGCTCAATAATTAATATCTATGTCATACTATGTTTTCCATCAACAGCGTGTCATTGCCTACAGTATATTCCCCCCCCCCCTGACCCCTGACCCCGGCTCACCTGTGTGTGCGCGGGCAGCGCCGAGGGCCCGGTCCGGGGGCCCGGGTACTTGTCCCTCATGGCGGGCATCCAGGTGGCGTGGCAGCGCTTGATGAAGGCGCGCACGTCCTGCACGCCCGTCACGCAGCCGCACACGCCCAGCTCGTCCTCCAGCACGAAGCTGTACTCCGGGCACAGGGCCAGGCAGGCCCCCAGGCACCTGGGGGGGGGGGGGGGGGAGAGGGAGGGGCCCCACAGGTAAGTTGAGTAAAATTCAGTTTTCACACTGTTTCCCTAACTACCCCTCCGTGGCAATTGTTGGTGTGTGCCTTTTCTTTGACCCCCTTGGGGAGGGTCAAGGGTCATAGGCTCCAACTCGGAAGGCACGGCTACCTCTCCCTCTGATACCGACGTGGGGGTTTCCATCTATAAGGGACTAGCATATGGTTAACCAACGCTGTCGTTTTACTGGGGAGCAGAGCTGTTCTCAGCATCCTGACAACACCGGATAGTAAGCCCTTGCGTTTGGCCCATGCTTTGGACTTCTCCTTGCCAAGCTAAATAAAGAGACGCAGGGCGAATTATCCTAATTGTTATAAGTTTGGATGACTTTTTTTCTTCAACAGTTTTGACAGAAACGATTGACGTGATCCAAAATTCCCTCCACAGTCTACTTCAAGGTAAGAGCTGGTCCCCGCCCACTATCACATTTCTCGCCGACTTCTGGTGCACTGTTTTATGTAAGGGCTTGGGCTGTGGGTCTCATCGCCAGGTCACCTCGCCGTGACTGCCGCCATTTTGGAAGCATAGGAGCATTGGAATGTCAGTAATTGGTTTGGTAGTCATGGTTTTTTGGTCATTGTTTAGTAATTAATTTGGCGTCGTTGTTTTGACAGTGTTTCACATGCGCGTCTTGACAGGACGATATTTTGTGACTAGGTTACGGTATATTAAGGTTTATTTACTTTCAACCACACATAGGGACACACACACACACACACACACACACACAGACCTGTCGCCGGTGACATCAGGGTGGGTTGAGTTGGAGTCTTTACCCCCCTGGGTTCTGAGGTGCAGCTGTCGCACCATACGGTATAACTCCACCTAACACACACACACACACACACACACACACACACACACACACACACACACACACACACACACACACACACACACACACACACACACACACACACACACACACACACACACACACACACATTGAAGTGTGACGTTAAACTGCAGTCAAGGAACAGATCGACCCAAACAATCAAAGTCATAGTGCATTATGGGTAAGAACAATAATGAATTTGAATGTGTGTGTATGAGTTTGTGCAGGGAGAGAGAGAGAGAGAGAGAGAGAGAGGGGACGAGAGACCTTGTCCTTGCTGTGGTAGGGCCTGACGTTGTAGAGGCGAGAGGTGGGGAAGAGAGGAGGAGGGTGAGTGAACAGCTCAGTGCTGCTCCCTATTGGAAGGAGCATCTACACACACACACACACACACACACACACACACACACACACACACACACACACACACACACACACACACACACACACACACACACACACACACACACACACACACACACACACACACACACACACAGATACAGGCACGCACACACACACACGCACAGATACAGGCATACACACACACACTCACACAAACACATAGATAGAGGCTTGCACACAGACACACACACACACAGGCACAGGCGCAAACAGATACAGGCACACACACACACACACACACACACACACACACAGAGTCAACGGTTGTCACAGTTCTGTTTGAAGTTGGCGCGGAAAATTAGAATAGATTGAGAGGAACCACACGCACGCACGCACGCACGCACGCACGCACGCACACACACACACACACACACACACACACACACACACACACACACACACACACACACACACACACACACACACACACACACACACACACACACACACACACACACACACACAAACCTGCACTTCCCCCGAGACCCCGCCCTTGAACACCCACGGTTCCGAATCCACTCCAAGTAGCTCCGCCCCCGTCGTCGTCCCACACCCTATCAGAGACGAGAGACAGGTCAGGTGACGTGGCTCCACAGAGGAGAGGTGGAGCCTTATAGAGTACCCCTATCTAAGAAAAACATACACAGAAACTCATTCATCCTATTGTCATAAACAGCTTAAATAAACAATGAACAATGGGCAAATTATCTTTAACTTTTATCTTTTATCTTGTTTATTTTTACAGTTTTTAATATTTATACTTGTTTTAAGATCTATACACACTATGTCTGCTCTCAGAAATCAATGTTGTATGACTGCTTATCAGTACCTTGTCCTGTTTGTATGTCGAGCCACGTCAAAGATGATTTTCAGTTACGACAGACAATAAAGTTTTCTGAATGTGAATCTGGAGCTGATGTCTACTCACAGTGGAAGCAGTTCTTCCAGGAGCCCAGAGTGGAGCTGTCCCCCAGAACCCGGCCGTCTGGAGGGAGACGAGGTCAACGCCAGGTCAGAACACAGTCGCCGTTTAACAAACCTCTCAATATCTAAGATAGATGGCTATCTGTCTGTCTGTAGGAATGTTTAATATATATAATACTAAAAAAGACAATAAAAGAGCCCCAAATTATATAAAAATAATATAAATATATATATGTATAAAATTGATATATTTATTAGAATACAGATAATTAATAGAATACTATTATACATAATTACATAATTATGTACATCCCTCTTCTCAGCCTTCCATCCTGTCTAACAATCCATCCATCTATCTGTCCCTCTGTCCGTCCATCTACCTGTCTGTCCATCCTTCCATCCAGCCTGAGGTCCTCGCTGGATCACACCACACACAACACGCATCACATCCTGTCTCACCACACACAACACGCATCACATCCTGCCTCACCACACACAACACGCATCACATCCTGCCTCACCACACACAACACGCATCACATCCTGCCTCACCACACACAACACGCATCACATCCTGTCTCACCACACACAACACGCATCACATCCTGCCTCGCCACACACAACACGCATCACATCCTGCCTCGCCACACACAACACGCATCACATCCTGTCTCACCACACACAACACGCATCACATCCTGCCTCGCCACACACAACACGCATCACATCCTGTCCCGCCCCTCACCACACACAACACGCATCACATCCTGTCCCGCCTAACGCATCACATCCTGTCCCGCCCCTCACCACGCACAACACGCATCACATCCTGTCCCGCCTCACGCATCACATCCTGTCCCGCCTCAAGCATCACATCCTGTCCCGCCTCACGCATCACATCCTGTCCCGCCTCACGCATCACATCCTGTCCCGCCCCTCACCCAGCCAGCAGACGAAGGCCTTGGCCACCAGCGCGGTGTTCCTCAGGTCCCAGACGTAGGGGTAGAGGTCGTACAGCACCGCGCGGTTGACCCCGCCCACCACGCTGCAGTGGAGCTCGGCGATGTCCTCGCAGAGCGCCATCAGCCGGGACGCCCGGCCACGCCACTCCTCCACCTGCAGAAACGCCCCCCCCCCGGAGGTCGTTAGGGGTAACCGTGGTAACCCATCGGGACATGATGGGATGGTGAGGACTCCCTGTACTCCTGGGGTCGGCTTAGCTCTGGAGGTAGAGCAGTTGTAATCGGAAGGTTGCTAGTTCAATCCCCGGCTCCTCCTAGCCGAGTGTGGAGGGTTCCGGGCTCCTGACGTCAGGGTTTCCCCTTGCATGGTTGACACCGCCGTGAATGTGTGTGTTAAGCTTTGGATAAAAAATGTCTGCTAAATGTACTACTTGCTCCTGCTTTGATCTTTATAACGGATGATGATTCATTCATCTCTAGAGGAAGGCTTTATCTGAAGCAACCTTCAAAGAGACTTAAGATCTTATCTCTCTGAAGTGCTCTTCACGTTTTCAACGTCATTTGACAGATACTACTGCAAAGCAATTTGCAGTGAATTCAGGTGCAGGTCATGAATGAGTAGGTGAGGCTTTTTGACGATAGCAAATTATATTAATGGAATCTAAACTACTATATTCTAATATAATTTAATCCAGTAGATTACATTGAGTTAGTGAGATTATATTGTAAGATTGTAGACTAACCATATCTAATCTAATATATAAACTAATATAACATAATCACCTCTAATTAACAATTCGAAACATTTAATTTTATACAACTTAATTTAACATATACAACCCAAAAAATGGGTTTAAAATGTAATGTAATGTAACCTACTATAGTCCCCTCTCTCGCCCCCCCACCCCCCCCCCCCCCCCTGCCCCCCCCTACCTTCTGCTGGGCGGTCTTCTTCCCGTTGAGGCTGACCAGGTGGCAGTTGGACTTGAGCCAGGTGAGGTCCTGCAGCAGCCGCTGGGCGGCCGGCCCGTGCTCGTGGGGCAGGTAGTGGAGGCCCACCAGCAGCCGGACCTGGGCCTCGCTTAGCAGGCCCTTCCCGCCGCAGGGCACCCGGCCCTGGGCCTTGTGCTTGAGGCCTTCCCCCGGGGGCCTCTTCGCCTCGCCCTCGCTCCCGTTCTCTCCCCCCTTGGCGGGGGAGGTGGGGGGGGAGCCGGAGCTCAGCGGGAACATGGGGAGGGGCTTGGCCGTGGCGGGGGGGCGGTCGGCCCGGTCGGGGGTCTTGGCGCGGGAGGTGGGGGTGGTGCTCTGACGGCCTGTGGGGGGAGGGGACGGACGGGGTTGTGGAGGGGCTACACCTTTCGCTGGGAGCAGTGGTATCTCTGCTTCACTGACTTATAGGAACGCATTGTTTTACAAACGCTGATTTTACAAATCTGTTGATTCAAGTGGGATCCCTGCAGGGATCCCACTTGAATCAACAGATTTGTAAAATCAGCGTTTGTAAAACAATGTGTTCCTTCCTATAAGTGCATGGGTGAATCATCATTATGTTCTGCGTTCTATGTCTTGCTTTGTGGGTCTTTGTTACCGTCGTGAGCACACTGAAACAAATCCCTAGCGACTTGTGCAGAGTTGTACGGCAACAAAGTATTGATTCTTGAATCTAGAATCTACGGCCAAGAGTTCTGCCTGTAAACGTACGTCCTCGGTTATACTCGAGGTAAACGTCGGGTCAGTAATGCTCCAAGCTGCTACTTTGTGAATTAAAAAAATACAATCATTCGGATTTTAATTGGATTTCTACTGAAGGCGTCTTTGAGCGTTTGACGCCGGCGATGACGTCAGCGGTGGCCTCACCTGGCTGCAGGGGCTGGTTGAGCTCGTCCATCCAATCACGGAGCGCCTCGGACAGAGCGCTGTCGGGACAGTATTCAGGCTCGTCTGGAGGGCGCACACACACACACACACACACACACACACACACACACACACACACACACACACACACATACATGCACGCGCATACACACATGCACACACACACGTACACACAAATAAATATTAATGAAACTTTTTTGTGAAAGATATATTTGGGACGTGTGAGAGTGTTTTAAATGACCTCCCACAGACAAAAAGTGGCAGAGCTGTTGCTAAGCAACGCTGTCTATTAAATAATCGACCAAGAAGTGGTCCCTAGGGGCTGAGAGAATCGTGCCGTTTTCCTTTCCAAATTAAAACCTCACCTGTTCAGCCTTTCACACATCCTCTCATCCACATCCTCTCACCCACATCCTCTCACCCACATCCTCTCACCCACATCCTCTCACCCACATCCTCTCACCCACATCCTCTCACCCACATCCTCTCACCCACATCCTCTCACCCACATCCTCTCATCCACATCCTCTCACCCACATCCTCTCACCCACATCCTCTCATCCACATCCTCTCACCCACATCCTCTCATCCACATCCTCTCACCCACATCCTCTCACCCACATCCTGTCATCCACATCCTCTCATCCACATCCTCTCACCCACATCCTCTCACCCACATCCTCTCATCCACATCCTCTCACCCACATCCTCTCACCCACATCCTGTCATCCACATCCTCTCATCCACATCCTCTCATCCACATCCTCTCACCCACATCCTCTCACCCACATCCTCTCATCCACATCCTCTCACCCACATCCTCTCACCCACATCCTCTCACCCACATCCTCTCACCCACATCCTGTCATCCACATCCTCTCACCCACATCCTCTCACCCACATCCTCTCACCCACATCCTCTCACCCACATCCTCCACCATCCACCTGTTTCCTCTCGCCCTCCCCCTATTTCTCCCTAGCTGCCTCACATTAGCTTCTCAGTCTCTCTCTCTCTCACCCTTTCTCCCTTTTTCTTTCTACATCTTTCTCCCCCCTCCCCTATTCCAACCCCCTCCCTCTCCCCTCCCCTTCCTCCCCCCCACCTCCCTCTACCCCCCCATTCCTCCCCCCCTCCCTCTCTCCCCCCATCCACTCCCCCGCCTTCCCCCCTCCCCCCCTCCCGTACGTCTCCCTCCACTCCCTCCACTCCCCCCCCTTCCCCCCTCTCTCCCTCCCACCACTCCCTCCCGTACCGTCTCCCCCCTCCACTCCCCCCACCTCCCCCTCCCTCCCCCCCCCCCCCCCCCCCCCCGTACCGTCTCCCCCCTCTCCCCCGGGGGGGGTCCGGTGCCAGGTCCCCAGGGTGTGCAGGGGGATGTAGTTGGCCTCGAACTCGCAGTTGGGGTTCAGCAGGAGGCCCCTGAGGCGGCGGCGGAGCTGCGGCTCCCGGCCCTTGAAGGGCCCGAGGAACAGGCGCCGCGAGTCGTAGTCGTTGGCGTGCAGGTTGTCCCAGATGAGCGGCGGGCGCTGCAGAACCGAGCCCACCTCCTCCAGACAGTCCACCGACAGGGTCCTGGAGATCACCTTACTGCCTGGTTGGTCATGTACATTAATACATACATTAATATTACACCTGGAGGTCACCTTACTGCCTGGTTGGTCATGTACATTAATACATACATTAATATCACTGCACATGCACCTGGACTTCACCTTAATGTCTGGATGGATCATGTTCATATACATTAATGTACATTAATATTATTACTTCTAGCACACATCTAGAGATCACCTTCCTGCATGTATTTATGATGTTAATATACATTAATATATACATTAATATTACTATATATACTAAACACCTGGACATAAACTTACTGCCTGTATGTATCATGTTAATAAACATTCATAAACAATACTATTACTACATATACCAGACACCTAGATTTCACCTTACGCTTTGTTTTATATACATTAATATATCTATCTATCTATCTAACACTAACTGGCAGAGCTACTTTCCGCGATCTGGAAGATTCTATGATCTCTTCGTGGCTTGTTAAATAATTCATGACGTATGCTTGTCCATAATTCATTGTGTCTCGTTATGTAACACAAAACCGTGGTACACAATTAGTCATCGTAATGGGTTGTGTGTGTGTGTGTGTGTGTGTGTATGTGTGCGTCCGTGCTTGTGTGTCATATGACTAATTACGATTGCGTCCAATTATGGAGCAATATTAACGGTATACAATCAGTCAGCCTAATTGGTTTGTGCGTGTGTGTGTGTGTGTGTGTGTGTGTGTATGTGTGAGATCGCATGCATATGTGTGTGTTTGTGTGTGTCGGGGTGCATGTGTGTAGGTGCACGGCATATGTGTGCGTGTGTGTTTTGTGTTTGTGTGTGGGTGCATGTCTGTGTGGGACTGCATGCGTGCGTGTGCCTGGGTTTAGGTGCGTACGTGCGTGTGTTTGTGTGTGTATGTGGGGTTGCATGCGTATGTTTGTGTGTGTGTCAGTGATCGCGTGTGTGTGCGTATGTATGATGGTGATTGATGATTGTTGTGTGCATACTATGCGTGATTGTGTGATCACGTGTGTGTGTGTGTGTGTGTGTGTGTGTGTGTGTGTGTGTGTGCGTCAGTGGCTGTGTCTCACCGGTCCATATGACTGAGATGTTGGGCTGCAGGTCGGCCCCCAGGGTCTGCAGGTAGGAGGACTTGGACACACAGGGGGAGCAAAGGGACCCGCAGTACTCTGGGGGGGGGGGCGGGGGTCCGAGGGGGGGCGAAGTGGGGGGGGGAGGGGAGAGGAGTTAAAAGAGGCTCGCCGACAAGATTATGTTATTAGAAATAAAATACACAGCACCTGGTTTAACTCATATTTATGGAGCGTTTTTATGATCTATGATAGTGCACTGCAGTATTACGTAATGATATATTATATTATATTACATCACAGCAACATTTATGGAGCATGTTTTGTTCAGCGTTCATCGTTATCCAGACTATCGTATCATGCGATCACGTACATGAAATCCCGAAAATGATTTCATACCTACTTTTATTATTTGTTGTCTCATACTTTTGTTTCAGTTTGAGATTCCTACCTGTGGGGCAGAACAGGAAGACGGACGGCTCCCCCAGGGAGCGGTAGATCTCATTGGCTACGGACACCTGAGCGTGGGCGAACGAGGCGAAGGCCTCGCTGTCGGCCTGACACATGGAGTGGTCGATGTCGTCGAACAGGATGGCAAACGCCTCGCAACCCAGGTCTGACACCTGGAGAGGGGGGGGGGGGGGGGGGGGAGAGAGACAGAGGGAGAGGCAGGGAGTGAGAGAGAGAGAGAGGGAGAGGGGGAGAGAGAGAGAGGGAGGGAAAGAGAGAGAGAGAGATGGGAAAGGGAATCGTGAAAGGGCACTATGGAGTGTGTTGTGCCTTTGTGTGTGTTTCTGTGCATGCTTGTGTGTGTGTTTGTTTTTGGGTGCATGTGTGGGTGTCAGTCAATGTGTAAATGTTTGTGCCCTTTGTGTTTGTTTCTGTGCATGCTTGTTTGTGTGTGTGTGTGTGTGTGTGTGTGTGTGTGTGTGTGTGTGTGTGTGTGTGTGTGTGTGTGTGTGTGTGTGTGTGTGTGTGTGTGTGTGTGTGTGTGTGTGTGCTCCACCTGCTTGAGCTTGCGCTTCAGCAGGGTGAGGTCGCAGGCGGAGGAGAAGACGATGTCCTGGCCGGGGGAAAGGGCGTAGACGAAGGTCACGCCCCGCGACCGCGCCTCAGTCACCAGGGTCCTCAGCTGACCTGGAGGGGGGGGGGGGGGGGGGGGGGGGGGGAGAGGAAAGAGAGGAGGGAGGGAGGGGAGAGGAAAGAGAGGAGGTTAGGAGGAGGAGGGAGGGGTGGGAGGAGAGGTGAGGAGGAGGAGGGAGGGGTGGGAGGAGGTGAGAGAGGAGAGGTGAGGAGGAGGAGGGAGGGGAGGAGAGGTGAGGAGGTGAGGGGGAGGGGAGAGGAGGTGAGAGAGGAGAGGTGAGGAGGAGGAGGGAGGGGAGGAGAGGTGAGGAGGTGAGGGGGAGGGGAGAGGAGGTGAGGAGGAGGGGAGAGGAGAGAGAAGGAGGGGAGAGGAGGTGAGGAGGAGGGGAGAGGAGAGAGAAGGAGGGGAGAGGAGGAGGAGGGAGGGGTGGGAGGGAGGGAGAGAGGTGGGGGGATGGGAGAGGGGAGAGAGGAGGGGAGTGGAAAGGAGAGAAGATGGGAGTGCAGGCGGGGCGAGGGCGAGGGGAGGAGGAGATAGACGGGCAGAGAGGTGGATGGACAGATAGATACATCTTTACCCTCTTCCTCTGGGGAGTACACCTCCCTCCATAACAGTCTGTGTTTGAGGTCGTCTTTAGGCCCGTACAGGTAGGTGTTCAAACCCCAGTGCTGCATCCTACCAGAGAGAGGGGGGAGACGGGGAGACGGGGAGAGAGAGGTGGAGAGAGGAATGTTCATTTGAAATCCCCATCCTCGAGGGACTCGCATTCTGCCAGCATGTGAGTCTACTGTAGTGCTCCTATGCAGAGCCAGCTTTGCAGCACAACTGACTGGATGTGTCCAGTCTGTTGTACTGCAGACAGCCTTAATGACTTCACTGCGGATGTTAAGTGTAGTAGGCCTATGTACTTATGTTTGTCTTGTAAAGTTCAAAAGCTTTATTTGTCCCACAGGTTGCCATATTAGAAAATTGTCTTTGAATGAAGGCAGTCTGTTCTCTAATTGTGTGTATGTGGTGCTTGTGTAAGAAGTATGTTGTGTGTGTGTGTGTTATATCCAAAGGACATTTTTGAGTTCCATTTATTCATCGTTCATTTCAGTACTATATGGGTGGTTTGTAGTTTAAAATAAGTATTTGTTTTAAGTAGCTTTCATTTTTTGTATTACATCGTGCTTTGATCAAGTACTTTTTGTTCCATTTTCCTTTCCTTTTACACGTTCAGCTGCTCTGCTCTTAGTTGGCACTAGGGGGCGCTGTTTCAGCACCGCACACACTTTGCATGCAGTTTGAGCGTTTTTTCTCATCTAAAAATAGCCAGTCCTAATATAGACAAGTAAAGAAAACAAACAGTAGAGGAGATGGCCAGAGGAAGGGAAGTGAACGACAGATGGGAGGAAGAAGTGAAAAATGAATCCCACTGTATTGATCCCTCAACTTCAATGGCCGCCTCTGTTACAGGAAATGACCTCATCAATAATAGAAACACAACACAGCACTAACTGTGAAACATGATTCAGGCGCACTCATGCACATTATAAATATACAATATAAACAACATGTAAGCATATGTAAACCTAAACACACATACACACACACACAGGTTTCTCCGTGTTGTGAAATGGATGAGTGCTTGACGTCGTGGTCTCCCATGAGCCGTGCCTCCTCCTACATATCCTGGACAGATGGTTTGAGGTCGCCCCCACAAAGCTGCCTGCCACCTACCTCTCCCCAACACAACAAAAAATGCACACACACACACACACACACACACACACACCAACATACACAGACACACGATCACACACATTCATACACACATGCACACACACGATCATACACGCACACACGATCATATACACGTGCACACACGATCATACACCCACACACACATGATCACACACACACACACACATGATCGTACACACACACACACACATGATCGTACACACACATATGATCGTACACACAAACACAAATACACACACAAGATCGCACATGCATCATACACACACACAATCATACACACAAAAACTATCACACACACAAATAGTATCACACACACCCAGAGTCACACACAATCATGAACACGTCGTACACACACACACAATCATACACACACGCAACCATACACACGACACACGGTGATATACACACAGACTAACACGCACACACACACACAAAAACTATTACAAATCATACAAATACACAAACACACACACTTCAACCAGCAAGCTGTTCCCGAAAGCATGTCATGCGATGACTGTACAAATGCCAACTGCTGCCCCCACATCGTGATCCAAAGTGGTCCTAAACTCGTATTTAATTCAAGCTTCAGCCTACACACTCACTTCAAGCTGTTTTTCCTTCATCTTACCTCCACAGATGTGAAGGCAACATAAAGTTAACGCGGCTGATTTATAACGAGCATTGGCCGAGCCACGTTAAATGTTGGATGTAGCCAGGGTAAACAGCCCTGGCATCCTGGGTAGACATTAGTCAGGGTGCATTCTGGGTAAACAAGTGATGATCAATGACATGGGTCCCAGCAGGGGGAGATCCGTCTGCTGCTAATTAGTGAGAGTCATCTCATCATCCGTGACTAAGCTGAGCTGATTGTGACCGGTGTTACATCACACGTCACCCAGGAACCAACCAGAACCACAGGCCGGCCCCCATTGACCAATCACGTCATAAAAGTTTCTGGATAACATAAATTTGTTCAAAAAGATTTGAAAAAGTAAAGTGAGTTACGCAGAGCTATAATAAGACACGACAGCTGCAGCAAAATTGCATGCGTGTGCAGCCAGTCAACTCTAGTGCAGAACTGAACCTCTTTATTATACCATACTGCATCAATAATTCATATTCATATCATCACAATCATTTACTATAGTCTATATTCTGGAGAATACAGTCTAATCTCATTCCAAACTTGTAATAATTAGACTTCGGAATTTCTGAGGCAGCCCATTGATTGGTTGCTGTCACCCGTGGGGACTGTGTGGCTATGCCTTGCAGGATAAATCCTATTCATGCCACTGCGACATGAAGCGAGGAAGAGGACCGGTGGTTTAAATTCAGCTGGGAGCTGGAGCTCAGTGGAGGAGTGGTTCTGACCCAGACGTATCGGCAGACTACAGTCTATACTGCTGGACATATTACTCCCAGTGTGCGACAACAACGCTGACACAAACAGACGCTGACATAGTGAGGTCGCGTCAGACGCCATGTCGGTCAAACACAAACACAAACACAAACACACACACACACACACACAGCAGAGAAGACTCCCTTGCCTAGACGTGTGGGTTATCGATTTTAGAGACCATGCTCACCATTGGAAGAGAACTCTCCTCTGGTCCATAGACCACGGCCTCCCATAGAACCCTGTGGGACAGAGACACACACATGGTCAGCACCCTCATTCCACCACACGGACAGACACTCGGCTGTCCTGCGCTGGAACCAAAGCAGCTCTACTTTATTCACTTCCATCGCATCTTCTATTTATAGACTCGGCTAGATCTCGAGGGCCCCTCCTTCTTCTGTTTTCTTAATAGAGCGGCAGTATAGTGTGTGTGTTTGTGCGTGTGTATGTTTGTATGTGTGTGTGTGTGTGTGTTTGTGAGAGAGTGTGCATCCGAATGTGTGTGTGTACGTGTGTGCATATGGTTTAAATAAAGGCTGCAGCTGGGTGTGTGTCTGTGTTTGTTGCTGCATAGATATATATATATGTAAGTAGGTCAAAGCAAAGTGGGTTTTATACTTTATATGCTTCAAGTAGCGATTGAGTAATCCCCCCGTGAGCCCTGCAGCAGTGTGTGTTGGCATGCCTTCTAATGTGGACAGTATTGTGTTATAGTGTGTGTTTGTGTGTGTGTGCGTGCGTTTCCTGCACAGTGTGCCCAAATACGACTTAACTTGAAAGCAATACAGGTACAAAGAAATACAAACGTGTTTGTGTGTGTGAGACAGCAAATTGTTATTGGTAGTGATTCATATTTTATTCATCCTCATGAGGCATCAAACATGTTGTTTACCTTCATCACCAACCAGATCCTAAGATAACTAACAGTACCACTGGTAGATAACCACTAGTAACACTTTACAGAGTGAATGGCTAATTAAAGAAAATAAATGATGTTGTAAGCAGAAAGCCTTTTTGTAATAATCAACCAATGCTTAGGCCATAGTTCCCATCATATATGATAACAATACATTATAATAAAATAATTCTTCATCATCCCCATCACCCACACACCAGTCACCAAAGCAGTGTTTTAATAAGCCCCCTTTTCTGATTCAGATGGCTCTGGGTGCGTTCCGTCAGGTCTACTGTACGTTACAAACCGGACCGATCCCGCGTCAACATCGTCTCAAAGATGTTCAATCTTAAATCCGATCTCAAATACGGACACATACAAACACACGTCTCCTCGTGCGTCTGCATTACAGAAACCAGTGAAATAATTTTCGCCAAATATGTGGGTCAAACGTTCGGTCTACGGGCTTAATAAAAAAAAACATCTTCCCCCAAGAGGAGGAAAAAAGCACATGATCTCGGAGGCAGGGGGAAGGTACCCGGGCACTCTTACCTTCCACCACACCACAAAGAAACGGGCTTCTTTCCTCCATCTCTGCTATTAACAGCTGACTCCACTTGCTCCGTTTACGCTTCGCCTTACGAGCAGGGGAAGATAACAACACGCTAGATGACGCCGGGCACGGCGTTCATGGTCCTCGTCGGTCTATCCTCTCCTCCTCTCCTCTTTCCTTCTCCTCCTCCTCCACCGCCGTACGTGGTCCTCCTCTCCCCTGTGGTCGAGGCTGCGCAGGCGCACCCGCGTCCCACGCTTGCTCTGATGTCCACATGCAAAGGTGCGTGTGGAAGACGCACCAGAGAAATGAGGGGTTGATATCTCGGATTTTATCGGTTATCAAACCCTGAAGTTAGACTTGTGTCACTAGTAGGCCTACAGTGATGTAGGAATGCAGCAAAATGAATGCAATGTACATTATTGTGTGGTAGCAGGCATCTCGGCATCCAAATTATACCGGTACTAAATATTATTACATTATATATTTTGCCATTATATAACTATTGAATACATTTACATTCCTTTGAATAATTGTCAGCAAGAGAGTACGATAGGCTATATATACCAGTGACTTATTATATTGACTATTTTTTTTTATAGTTTATTATATATATAATGTTCTTAAATAGACTGCCGTAAAGATTTGATTGAAGACCATGTATTGAGAAGTTGAGGACTGCATCCAGGGGTCAGAGAGTTCATTGTGATTCTACAAATAGTCCGCCGTAATTACGCCCGTAGACGCGCAGAGCAAATGAAAGGCGGCTGAAAAGACCGATTAGATTCAACCGATCGTGAACTGATAGGAGGTAGTAAGTTGAAGTGGAAATAATACATCTCATCACGTCAATATATGCATCCATTGCACATATTGATGATATAGACGAAGAATATCTAGTGATTTACCTTAACATAATCTATCGTAAACAACACAGTACTTCCGCGGTGGGAGTTGAGTTGTTTAGCGTTCTCTTGGCAACACCGCTGTTCAGTCTGAGGTCATCAACGACGGTGAGCTATGGGTCTTGTTTTGTATTAAATCTGTAGGCTACTATTATTATTACCATTACAACGGCTAGGTGTTTTTGTCCAGCGTACATTCACGTGTGGTGTGGTTGTGTATTTTCATGTAACATGCACTGATTTGAAAGCGCAGCAGCAGTCAGCAAAACTGCATAGCCCGTAGTTTTGTTTAACAGTGTGTGCGCATGTGTGTATGAATATGTACCAGATGGCCCCTAAGAAAAAGAAATCTGGAAAAAAGTCGGCCCCTAAAAAGGTTGGAGAGGGAAAGAACGCTGAACAAGACCGTGCCAGAGAAGCTCTGCTGCATATCGAGTAAGCCATCTGTCTATGATGAATATAATGTTATATTATCCGTTGTGTGTCCATTGTATTTTCCTTTGCTGAAGCAACATTTTTCAGTTTTTGTGTATCACCTACAGGTATGAAAAACTGAGGGATATGTGGAACAACTTGAAGAACAGAAAAGAATGGCTGTATCCTTCATTATTCAACGGATCCATAGTGTACCACAGTGTATATTAATAACTATTTACATCATAGATTGCTTCTGGGAAATTATTTGATTCAACATGCGTACATAAGTGATAACTTAACCTTAAATTCCAGGATTTGTGAAAATCAGTCTTTACAAAGAGAAGTGGATCAGACTCGTCTGGAGAGCGTCAGTAACATTTACACACTGAAGACTTAGTTACACTCTGAAGACTTAGTTACACACTGAAGACTAAGTTACACTCTGAAGACTTAGTTACACTCTGAAGACTGAGTAACTTACTGAAGACTAACTTAAATACTGAAGACTTATTTACACAGTGAAGACTTAGTTACACAATAAGACTTAGTTACACACTGAAGACTAAGTAACTTACTTAGGTCTAAGTTACACACTGAGGCTAATTTAAATTATGAATACTAAGTTACACACTGAAGACTAACTAACACACTGAAGACTTAGTTACACACTGAAGACTTAGTTACACACTGAAGACTTAGTTACACAATGAAGACTAAGGAACTTACTTAGGTCTAAGTTACACACTGAATACTAAGTTACACACTGAAGACTTAGTTACACACTGAATACTAAGTTACACACTGAAGACTTACACACTGAATACTAAGTTACACACTGAAGACTTAGTTACACACTGAAGACTTAGTTACACACGAAGACTAAGTTACACAATGAAGACTTAAACCTTTCTCTCCCCATCTATCCGTACACCTCTCTCACTCTTCCCCAACCAGCAAGAGTACATTGCCTACCAATCCAAGAGACACCAGAGGCTTCAGAGTTTGATGGGCAGCTCCACTGACCACCCGGAACACATGGACCTGAAGCGACAGGGGGAGGAGCTCCAGGGACGGACCAATGGTAAGGGAAAACTAATCAAATGGGCCAATCGGAGAGGTAATGTGAATGCATACAACAAAAACGCATTAATGAGCTGAGCCGTCAATTGTGAATAATTTATTGGTACATTCATTTTATGACATAATGCTATTAAAATGGAAAACCCGATGTACTTTCCCGTACATGTACCTCGTCTTCCCATTTCCGCTGTTGTAGAGCTGATGAAGCAGTTAACGGAGAAGGAGACAGAGCTGGTTCGTCTCGACGCAGAGCTCCGTGATCTCAGTCAGTACAAGGTACAGCAACCACCCCTCCCACGTCTCAAGAACCGTTTGAGTCTTGTGCTGTCTGTGCTTGGTGTGTTTTAATGGGTCAATTAGTATGATACATATGTGTCCTGCACTTTTACCCCATACATCAACTTTTGTTCATTTGGTCAAAGCCAGATAGGCTTTTGATGAGTCACACATTAATGCTGATGTAATCTGGACGTGTTTGTGTTTGTGTATATGTTGGTTTTTATATATACTCCTGTGTGTGTTATTATTTTCTCATTGTGTTTTATATTATTTTTCCTGTGTGTGTGGCTGCGTGTGTATATGTCTATATTTTTTTTTTATATATATACACCTTCCCTTGTGTGTGTGTGTGTGTGTGCGTGCCTGCACTCACGTGCACACTTTGTGCGTGTGTGTGTGTTTGTGCACGGGTTACATGTGCGTGTCCCACCAGGGGGCGGAGCAGCAGTGTGTGTCCCGCCTGGGGGAGCTGAGGGCGGAGCGACCGGGGCTGCAGCGCCACCACCGGGACGTCCTGCGCGGGCTGCAGGCCCACCTGCTGTCGGAGAGGGAGCGGTCCGAGGGGCGGGCCAGGCAGGCCTTCCACACCGCCGTGCTCACAGCCAGCAGGGTGAGGCACCATGACCGCCGCGGTCAGGCCCCGCCCCACTCTGGAGAGGCATGGGGGGGCCATACAGGAATATTTTAAAATTCCATAAACAAAATTATATTATTTTCAGAAAAATTACAGTTACATCAAGGGCATTTAGACGCTTTTATCCAAAGCAACTTACAATAAGTACATTTGTCAGAAGAAGAGAAACAACAATATATCACTGTCGGTACAGTAAGGATGTTCATAGACCCAAGTGCCACGCACCCATAAATGTAAGGTTAACCTTACATTCCCCGTGGACAACAAAGATATCTATGATAATAATTATTCAACCATATTCTGGTTCAGCATGTTATTCTAAGTGCACTTTTAAATAATTTTACTGTAGTGTTTATTCAAAATATTCAGTTCTTCATTGGCGGATTAAACAAAGCAAACTCCACCACATTCATGGTCATTCCCCCAAAGTAGATCTGTGACGATTTTCATCTTCTCTTACTGTAGCATTTTTTTCTAATTAGATGCTTAAGTCCTACCTAATATGCCGAAGTGTAAATGGCATGACCGCATTCATAAGATGGTTTTCAGACGATTTTGTCCGTCATTTTGGGTACCTGAGGGGAGCGAATATAAAGCTAATGCACACCTGTACACTCTCTCTCTGTCTCTCTCTCTCTGTCTCTGTCTCTGTCCCTCTCTCTCTCTCTCTCTCTCTCTCTCTCTCTGTCTCTCTCTCTGTCTCTGTCTCTCTCTCTCTCTCTCTGTCTCTCTCTCTCTCTCTGTCTCTGTCTCTGTCTCTGTCTCTGTCTCTCTCTCTGTCTCTGTCCCTCTCTCTCTCTCTCTCCAGGAGGTGCTGCTCTCCCAGCAGTCTCATAATAAACAGGTTCTGGAGGAGAACGAGAGGCTGATTGCGGAGCTGCAACAGCTCATCGAGAAGGCCCGCCTCCTGAGAGACAGACAGGTCCCCAGCCCCCCTAGCCTTTCCTCTCCTGCTTTAGTATACCCGGCCCTAGTCTACCCTACTGTAGCCTAGTTCGCCCTAACTCTTCTCTAGTCTACCCTAACCTAACCTCCTCTAGTCTACCCTTACCTTACCTACTCTAACCTAACCAAAACCTACCCTAGTGTACCCTAACCTTCTGTAGTCTACCCTAACCTACTGCAGTGTACCCTACCCTACCCTAACCTTCTCTAGCCTACCCTAACCTAACCTACTGCAGTTTCCCCTACCCTTACCTTCTCTAGCCTACCCTAACCTAACCTACTGCAGTTTCCCCTACCCTTACCTTCTCTAGCCTACCCTAACCTAACCTACTGCAGTTTCCCCTACCTTATTCTTCTCTAGCTTACCCTAACCTACTTGCTTGCCCTACCCCAGCCCCGTTGTTCTCTACTGTGCCTCCCCTGCACTACACTGGACGTCTATCTCCTCAACATCTTTAATGGAGTTGTCTCTACCCAGTCCCGGTCTGACCTCTGACCTCTATCCCCCCCATCCAGGGTCACCTCCGGACCACCAGAGACCCCCTCCTCCTTGAGAGAGAGTACACCAGCGCGCTGATGAGGCGACGCGACCCTTGACCTGCAGACTGCAGGGACGGAACAGTCGTGATATTCCTCACGATTTTTCTATTAGGAAATAGAATGGATAGATTTTTATAGAACGAGTTTTTCATGTTCATTGTATGCTAGGTGTGGGCCTTATCGTCCTGCAAATTTTTACTCTTCAATGAATTTTTTTTTCTAACATTCCATTTCATTCTCTTAACTCATCATGTTTACAGATTTTTTATAAGGAAGCAGAAAAATTAATCAGAGGACGGGGAAGTAGAGAAAATTTTGAATAAAACGCTGATGAACTGAGATGTTTTCGATCAAGTCCTACATTTAAGTAGCCTGGCAAGCCAGACCCATATCGGAAAGATTAAATTTGCTGCCGCTAGGGGCGACTAGATCTCTAGGCTAACATTTCAGCACCGCGGATAGCGACTCCAAACACATGCAGGTAGTCGCCAGATAGTGTCGCTATTTTACATGATACCTAGGATGTTTATGAACCGAGGCGCTTTTGGCTTCAACAGAGGTAATCATCGTTTTGTTGATCATTTAACCTGAATAATGATATGGGGCCAATTGGTCTGTCAGTTAGCATTGCTGCGCTTTAAAACCGTACTCCTTAAAACTGAGGTTTTGGAGTTTAACACGCAGCTGCGCACGAGGTTGAACGTGATTGCTGTGTAACGACTCGTACTGGATCAGCTGATTCCTAGCTGACTCGGTTTAAACTGCTTGGAAACCGGAAGTACTCTGATTTCTAGTATACCCCAGCAGATGCAGTCTTAAGTTAATGATGGATGAATTTTGTGCTATAATTACCAACAAAAACTTAGTGGGAATGTAAAGTGACCTTTAATATAATAAAACTATAATAAATAAAAACGCTAATAATGTTGACATATATTATGAAATAGTCTAGGCTACTTTTTGTGGAAATCTGAGTCTGGAATCTACCCTACCCCGAATCTAAATGCCCTAAATGTACCCTCACCTACGTCAATCAATTACAATATAAGAAAAAAAGAAAAGAAAATTAAAATGAAAAAGAATATATATATATATATATATATATATATATATATATATATATATATATATATATATATATATATAAATAATCTCCCCAAAAGTACTATAAAATAATAAATTCTGAGCTTTTATTTCATTTTTTGTCGACCCTGGCTTGCCTCCTCCGGCTGAGTTCGTCTGGAGGGGCAAGTGGGGCTCTAGCCCTCCTTTATTATGTCCATGCTCCCACCTCACCGGTAGCGAAGAAGAGAAGGAGAACTTTGCTAACAAACATGCCGGAGGCACACAAACGAAAACGAATCGACAACATGAATGTGGTAGATCAGGGCTGTTGGTTAACGGTTGGTTAACGCTCTGTAGACTAAGGTTTGAGTCCCCGCTCACACGGCCGCCAGAGGTACCTTAATGGTTTCATCTTATTTCTCTATCATGTGAATGGTAAAGTCAAGTATAACCTCCAAGCACGCTCTGGTAAGCGTCTTGGTGGTGAAGCGGTCAGGGCTGGTGGTTAACGCTCTGGAGACACAGGTTTGAGTCCACGCACGCACGGCTAATAAGAATGACGAGCATTCAGATACTATGTAGGTTCAGGTGCCCTCCTCAGAACCAGGCTTCAAGAGGTACCGTAATGGATACATCTTATTTCTCTATCATGTGAATGGTAAAGTCAAGTATAACCTCCAAAAATGATCTGGTAAGTGTCTTGGTGGTGAAGCGGTCAGGGCTGGTGGTTAACGCTCTGTAGACCCAGGTTCGAGTCCACGCACGGCTATTAAGAATGACGAGCTTTCAGATACTATGTAGGTTCAGGTGCCCTCGTCAGAACCAGGGTTCAAGAGGTACCGTAATGGATACATCTTATTTCTCAATCATGTGAATGGTAAAGTCAATTATAACCTCCAAAAATGATCAGGTAAGAGTCTGGATGGTGCAGCGGTCAGGGCTGTCGGTTAATGCTCTGTAGACTCAGGTTCTAGTCCCAGCTCATACAGCCACCTGAGGTACCTTGATGGATTTATCTTATTTCTCTATCATGTGAATGGTAAAGTCAAGTATATCCTCCAAACATGCTCTGATAAGTGTCTTGGTGGTGCAGTGGTCAGGGCTGATGGTTAACGGTTAGTTAACACCCTATAGACTCAGGTTCGAGTCCCAGCTCACACAGCCACCTGAGGTACCTTGATGGATTCATCTTATTTCTCTATCATGTGAATGGCAAAGTCAAGTATATCCTCCAAACACGCACTAGATTGAGTCTTGGTGGTGCAGCGGTCAGGGCTGATGGTTAATGCCCTGTAGGCTAAGGTTCGAGTCACCGCTCACACGGCCACCAAGACGTGAGTACACCAAGGTCGGAACACCACCACGTTGGCGCGTACGGCAGAACCCCACCCCCCCCTCTCCGGGGGGGGGTGGGGGGGGGGAAAGGACTAAAGGGGTCTTGCTACTTGTGGTAAGGACTAAAGGGGTCTTGCTACTTGCGGTAAAAAGTTTCATCAAAAAGGGAAACATTTAAAAAAAATTATATATTTTTTTTTAATCTTTCTTTATTTTTTATCTTTTTTTTTTTTATCTTTCTTATATTTTTTTCTATATTTTTTTATCTTTCTTATATTTTATCTTTTTTTTTTATCTTTCTTATATTTTATCTTTTCTATTTATCTTTCTTATATTTTATATCTTTTTTTTTATTTTTCTTATTTTTTATGTTTTTCTATTTTTTTTTATCGTTATTATATTTTATATTTTTTTTTATTTTTTTTTATCTTTCTTATATTCTATCTTTTTTTTTTATCTTTCTTATATTTTATCTTTTTATTTATCTTTCTTATATTTTATATATTTTTTTTTATTTTTCTTATTTTTTATGTTTTTCTATTTTTTTTATCTTTATTATATTTTATATTTTTTTTTTATCTTTCTTATTTTTTATGTTTTTCTATATTTTTTATCTTTATTATATTTTATATATTTTTTTATCTTTCTTATATTCTATCTTTTTTTTTAACTTTCTTATATTTTATCTTTTTTTTTTTTACTTTCTTATTTTTTATCTTTTTGTTTTATCTCTTATTTTTTATCTTTTTTTATCTTTATTTTTTATCTTTCTTGAAAGATCTATAGATCTTTCTTTTTTTTTATCTTTTTTTTAAAATGTTTCCCTTTTTGATGAAACTTTTTAAATATGGGAGGGGCTATAAAGGGGGAGGAGGTGGGGTTATAATTGGGGGGGGTATATTTTAGGGGCATTCAAAAATGTATCAAGACCCCATTAGTCCTTACCCCCCAGTAGCAAGACCCCTTGAGTCCTTACCCCCCAGTAGCAAGACCCCTTGAGTCCTTACCCCCCCCCCCCCCACCCCCTCTGAAGGGGGGGGTGGGGGGGGGGGTGGACAGAACCCCCCCCACTAATGTACCTCTTGTACCTCTTGTACCTCTTGTACCCGTTCTTGGCCGTGCGAGCAGGGACTCGAACCTTAGTCTACAGAGCGTTAACTAACCGTTAACCACCAGCCCTGACCGCTGCACCACCAAGACGCTTTCCAGAACATGTTTGGAGGTTATACTTGACTTTACCATTCACATGATTGAGAAATAAGATGTATCCATTACCGTACCTCTGGTGGACGTGTGAGCTGGGACTCGAACCTTAGTCTACAGAGCGTTAACTAACCGTTAACCACCAGCCCTGACCGCTGCACCACCAAGACGCTTACCAGAACATGTTTGGAGGTTATACTTGACTTTACCATTCACATGATTGAGAAATAAGATGTATCCATTAACGTACCTCTGGTGGCTGTGTGAGCGGGGACTCAAACCTCTAATGTACCTCTTGATCCCCGGTTCGGATCCGGGAACCTGAACCAACATTCTTATTAGCCGTGCGTGCATACGGGGACTCAAACCTGAGCCTACAGAGCGTTAACCAACAGCCCTGACCGCTGCACCACCCAGACGCTTACCAGAACATGTTTGGAGGTTATACTTGACTTTACCATTCACATGATTGAGAAATAAGATGTATCCATTAACGTACCTCTGGTGGCTGTGTGAGCGGGGTCTCAAACCTTACCGCTTCCAACCGGTTCGGATCCGGGAACCTGAACCAACATTCTTATTAGCCGTGCGTGCATGCGGGGACTCATACCTGAGCCTACAGAGCGTTAACCAACAGCCCTGACCGCTGCACCACCCAGACGCTTACCAGAGTGTGCTTGGAGGTTATACTTGACTTTACCATTCACATGATAGAGAAATAAGATGTATCCATTACGGTACCTCTTGAACCCCGGTTCAGAGCAGGGAACCTGAACCTACATAGTGTCTGAAAGCTCGACATTCTTATTAGCCGTGCGTGCATGCGGGGACTCAAACGTGAGTCTACAGAGCGTTAACCAACAGCCCTGACCGCTGCACCACCCAGACACTTACCTGATCATTTTTGGAGGTTATACTTGACTTTACCATTCACATGATAGAGAAATAAGTTGTATCCAATACGGTACCTCTTGAACCCTGGTTCTGAGCAGGGCACCTAAACCATAGTGTCTGAAAGCTCGTCATTCTTATTAGCCGTGCGTGCGTGGACTCGAACCAGAGTCTACAGAGCGTTAACCGACAGCCCTGACCGCTTCACCACCAAGAAGCTAATCAGCGAGTGCTTGGAGGTTATACTTGACTTTACCATTCACATGATAGAGAAATAAGAGGTATCCAATACCGTACCTCTTGAACCTATATAGTGTCTGAAAGCTCATCATGAAGGTCAGCTTATTGGCCGTGCGAGCGGGGACTCGAACCAGAGTCTACAGAGCGTTAACCGACAGCCCTGACCGCTTCACCACCAAGAAGCTAATCAGAGAGTGCTTGGAGGTTATACTTGACTTTACCATTCACATGATAGAGAAATAAGAGGTATCCAATACCGTACCTCTTGAACCGATATAGTGTCTGAAAGCTCATCATGAAGGTCAGCTTATTGGCCGTGCGAGCGGGGACTCGAACCTGAGTCTACAGGGTGTTAACCAACAGCCCTTACCGCCACACCACCAAGACACCTACCAGAGCAAGTTTGGAGGTTATACTTGACTTTACAATTCACACAGTCTAGAAATAACAGGTATCCATTAAGGTACTTACTCCATCAGGGGACTTAAACCCTGTGTCTAAGCGGTGAACAGAATCTAGGCTCAGCAAGAAAGGATGAGCAAATTCTTATTCCCTGTGAGCGGGGACTCAAACCTGAGTCTACAGAGTGTTAGCCAACACTCATACCGCTGCACCACCAAGACGCCGACTAAAATATTCTCGTAAGAACTACTTGACTTGACAATGACAATCGTCAACTCGACAATTCAGCAGACTTAGAAATAATAGACTTAATTGAACACAATGCCATTGACATTCCCAGTACTTAAGCCCCAGTCTCCGGATTGAAAATCACAAGCTCTCCCTGCGGCACCAGACAGTGAGTTCAGATGTTCAGAGGTTCAGTAGATCAGAGGATATATATGACCTAACATTTTTAAATACATGACATAATTACAATATGCGTTTAAAGAACATCTCTGCTGCTTCTATTGTTTGAGTCCTTGTGTTTATTGTGTTCATGTAAGGGACTGTTCTTCTATTGTTTGAGTCCTTGAGTTTATTGTGTAGGCCTACATGTGAGGGACTGTTTTTCTGTTTGGTTAATAACGACTCAGCGGGTTCACTGAATGTTCTCTGCGTTCAGCAGAGGATCAATTTACACTTTAAGTTCTGGGGTTCACTGAATAAAAAGCACAATAGAGGCTTCGTCTACATCTCATCTTCATAATTCTTTTTTTTTTTTTCACCCTGAGCAAGTTTGAATGAGTGTTGAGTGTTTGAAACGTAAACCAGGAAACAAGGAGAATCCTTGAGAAAGAAAGCGAGTCTTTAAACACCAAAATGTGGTCAGTCTCTTATTTATTTTTTCACAATTTAGCAAACTTTTAACGAAAATAAAGCGGTCTCCAACACACGCCATAACCCTTAGGTGTATAAGCTACATATAGTGTTTGTTAAACACGCGTTGGATTAATTTCATGATTTCACTTTGTTCAGTGTACAATGATTTCAACAACTTATTTTTCCTTACTTTTCTGTATTCTTATTAAAAATAAATCCTGTTTCCTTGAAACGAAGAACGTTAGAGGAACTGGGAGCTGCCGAGTCCCAATGAACAGCCAAAGATCCCGCACGGATGAGCCCCTTCCCACCTCAGGACTTCATTATTCCGTTTCGTCCTCCTCGACCCCTCAGTCAACAGCGTGTCTTCTTTCAATCCCCGTTTATCCATATCCAAAGCCGAAACTCATTGCAAACATTTTGTTCATCCGTTTGTCCGAGGAAATTCAACACCAGCAACTCTCACGAACAGTGGCGGTGGATAAATAGGGGGCGCCGCCCCTCCAGGAAATATTCACTTGAATATATATATATATATATATATATATATATATATATATATATATCTGCCAACTATTAATAAACTATTATCATTACGAAATAAATCAACAAAAATACATAGCGTTTATCCTCGATTAATTGTGTGACATGCTTGTCCACTGCCAGCAACCATTTAAATGTGTCTGAACGTCAATGATTTGGGCTAGGCTACTTATTGGTCATTCGAAATAAAGCCCGCCTCCAAGTCAGGAGCGCCGGCCACGTTGAAGTCAATGTAAGCTCGCTAACCTTCTGCTGTCTATCAAGCAGAGACAGCTTTTCATTGGCGCAAGAAGATTCGCACCAGTGTGCGCCCCAGGCCAATGGTATCGCTTTTCTTTTTTTGTTATCACCACATGATTGACAATTCAGCGATCAAATAGGCTACCTCCCTCAGTTGCGACGGCTCTTGTACATACGTCATCACGTCATCACCAACGTCCGCGGCATGGACCATAATAAAGTCATTGATTCGCGGATTCTCCCAAATACATCGGAATTCTTGTGGGTCTTCTCCAACTGTGCCCGAATAGCATCGTCTGCCAAAATGGCTAACAGACACTCGACTTCTCTATGGGACCAACGTGAATCAACAGTTGAACCGCTTGACGCCATGTTTACCGTTTAATGGGAAATAAGGCTCGTCGGCTTTATTATGTCCATGGTCGTCGCATGGAATATACGTCATCCAGCTCAGGTTGCGTAGCCGTGCGTGTGCGCGTGTCGGCTCATTTGCATCTGTTCTGCTGCGGCCCGTACCGCAGCAGCACACCTCTCCCAAGTGGCCGAGTTGGCCTGGCCTGGCCAGACTGGCCACACTCACACTGGCAGGTTTGAGCACGGTTAGGTGTGAAAACGGCCACGGCCAGATGGCCGAGTGTGAGTGCACCCTGAGACTCACAAAAAATGGACGCCATAGGACAGTGATCATGATTTGTCTCAATATCACAATAACAACAATGGGTCAAATAGCAATGGCTGGTGGAATGGCCATGAAGTAGGTCTGTATATGCAGTGTAAGCTTGTCCAGGCCCTGCAAGTAAAAAAAAAATGATGGGGGGGGGGGGTGGGGAACCTCAGACCCCCTGTATTACTGTGCCCCACCAACATGTTTGATCGCCAGCCGCCACTGAGTGTGTATATCAAGAAAATAATAATAATAACACAGCTGAAGTTCATGTCATTACATTTTATTAAGAGTAGGAAACCAGTCACTGACCCTGGTATTGCAATCGCACACGCTTCAATCACACCTTTTTATTCATCAAAATGTTGAACACTTTTTACTCATTAAGGCCAATAGTGTGTTTTCTTTAAGATTTGACAGGAAACATAAAAGACAGCAGCTTTTGGGCAGCCATTTCATGAACCCATTACCCTAAGAGTACAGCAAGAGGCCGCGCAAGCCTCGTCTCGTCCGAAATGGCCGCCATTGTGTTAAAAAAAGGCTGAAATTGGGGCTGAGAGAGACACGAGAAGAATGTCATAAAGTCACGGAAATACAAATAAAAAAACGAAGAATTGCGCCAAATTTTAAATGGAATATCCTGGTTGGTTTGCATAGTCCGCCATAGAACATGCCGGAAAAAGTAGGACTGGGACCCCACTCGTCACCGTTATGAATGCAGCCACGGGTGGAAGCATACATTGCGGGGGTTCGGTTCTGTATGGAGGATTGATCTCGGTCGCACGACACGATCGATCATCTGAGCGAAGAACATAAATACGATTAATAATGGATGGAAAATGTACTGTTTTGTGCTACCCAAAATGACTTGAAGTCAAACATTGTTACACAAAAGTTGGATGAATCCTAGAGGGAGCTGCCCGTGTAGTCCGACATCTTGACAAAGATCGTGAAACTTAAAAGTGACCTGATGACAGATAGGGAGAAAACATAACCTTAAAATTACAAACAAAATGACAGCAAGTGTGAAGATAAAACTGACGACACATTTTGAGTTTGGTCAAGCTTCATTCAAGAATAATCCTTCCTTGCACGCATACAAATCTCTCAGGCACGCACACACACACGCACCTTCAAATGAGCCGTAAAACATAGAAATTAAAACAGGGTTCACGTACTTATTTCACTTCAAATGTGAGATTTTTCCGCAACCCACGCCTTTGAACACACTTCGTAAAAAATAAATAAAAGGTCTTCAAAAGCATCAGGCTACAGTCAGTGCTTTACAAAAAAGATAAATGAGCAGGATCACTGAGGTTCAGGGTGGAACCGCTCCGAACCGATGAAAAAACAGCCTTCACAGTAGAGACAATACAGTAGATGGACATTCACATCTTTTCAGTTCAAATTACAGGGAAAAAAAACAAAATACATTAAAACCTGGGCCCTGCGACACAGACACTGTTCTTTTACACGTACAAAATAAATAATCAAAAAGCTAAAACGCTAATATCTACGAATTTCGGATTAAAATTCGAACACGTCCGATACCGCCCTGCTCTGCGCTCGCTCAGGCACTTCCGAAGACTGTTCCCAAACATTCGTCTACGAAGTGCTGCAGTCAGGCTGAATGTCGGTTTGGGGGGCGCGCAGGGGGGTTATCGGAATCTCAAAAGCGTTTTTGGAGTACGGCGGCGACATAACAGAGCGGCAGAGAGAGGAGAGCGCTCGAAAGTTTGAGAGAAAAATATTAACATCGTGGTCCATGTTTGTTTTGGGTTCTGGGATATTGTGTGTGTGTGTGTGTGTGTGTGTGTGTGTGTGTGTGTGTGTGTGTGTGTGTGTGTGTGTGTGTGTGTGTGTGTGTGTGTGTGTGTGTGTGTGTGTGTGTGTGTGTGTGTGTGTGTGTGTGTGTGTGTGTGTGTGCGCGCGCGCGCACGCGCGCGCGTGCGTGCGTGTGTGTGTGTGTGTGTGTGTGTTAGGTGGGGGGGAGACGGATTAAAAAGGAGGTGGAGAGGAGAGCAGAGAAGAAGGCCGCTCTCTTTCTCACACCCTCCAAAATGGCTGGTGGTTGCGGCTCTCAGGGGGGAGGGGGAGGGGGAGGGGGGGTGAGGGGAGGGGGGAGGGGGGAGGCCTGCTGTTGAAACAGTCCCGGTGGCTCCTCAGACCTTCTTGGGGCCCCAGGCGGAGCTCTGCTTGGGGGCCACGCTGGCCCCGAACGTTGGGAAGTCCTCTGCGCTGCTCATGTCTGGAGCCTGGACACACAAAACCCGATAGTATCAACAATGATCAGAGCTAACGCTGCATCCACAATGCGTCTCTCACGCATTGTGGATCTAGAGAGAAATGGTAGAGAGAGAGAGAGAGAGAGAGAGAGAGAGAGAGAGAGAGAGAGAGAGAGACAGAGAGAGAGAGAGCTCACCTTGTCCCCTCCTGGGGCGTTCCACGGGGCGTCCCGCACCACGTAGCCCTTGGCCGGGGCCCCGTTGCTGTCCTCCCCCCCTCCCCCGCCCACGCCCCCTCCCCCGTAGCGGGAGGGGGGCTTCATGTAGGCCGCCAGGGTCTCCGTCTCCGTCACGCTCAGCATCTGGCCCGTGGAGGAGAGAGCGGGAGACCCCAGGTCAGTCAGGGAGGGGGGAGGGGGGGGGGGTAATTAGAGGGAAGCAGAAGACCTAATATGGGCCTGGGGATGCAGAGGTCATAGGTGTAGATCCAGAGTGTCCATGAGCAAGGCACCACGTCGTCCTAGTGCTCAGCCATAGAGTGAGGAGGTGCCCTACTCACATGCTCCTCCTCCAGGTTGAGGAGGTGGTGTACTCACATGCTCCTCCTCCAGGTTGAGGAGGTGGTGTACTCACATACTCCTCCTCCAGGTTGAGGAGGTGGTGTACTCACATACTCCTCCTCCAGGTTGAGGAGGTGGTGTATGGCGTTGTCCACGGCCTCAGGCAGTCCCGTTACAGCGACGCGGTCCGGCTCCTCAGAACCGGGAGGGGGGAATTTAATGTCCACCTGCAATCATGCACACGCCCACACACACACACACACACACACACACACACACACACACACACACACACACACACACACACACACACACACACACACACACACACACACACACACACACAATAATAATAACAATACATTTAATTTAGAGGCGCCTTTCAAGACACCCAAGGTCACCTTACAGAGCATATAGTCATCATAAATCGTTTTAAAAAAAACAAGACATTGTGGAAAAATAAATAAAAAAATAAAAAAATAAATAAACATAAGAAATAAATAAAACAAAAACAAGACAAAACAAAACAAACAAACAATCAAAACAGTGATCAGTTAGACGTTGTGTGCGAGTTTGAACAGGTGAGTTTTGAGTTGTGACTTGAAGGTTGTAATGGTGTCTGACTGTTTTATGTGTGGGGGGAGGGAGTTCCAGAGCCTGGGTGCTGAACAGCTGAATGACCGGGCAGCCATTGTAGTGAGTCGTGATGTGGGGATACATAGTAGTCCAGCAGAGGTTGAGCGGAGGGAGCGGGAGGGAGTGTATTCTTGGAGGAGGTCGCAGAGGTAACTGGGGGCTAGGTTGTGGAGAGCTTTGTAGGTGAGGAGTAGGGTTTTGTATTGGATACGGTAGTGTACTGGGAGCCAGTGAAGTTGGATGAGGACAGGGGTGATGTGGTCAGATGATTTGGTGCGGGTGATGATCCGGGCGGCTGAGTTCTGAATGATCTGCAGTCTGTTGATGAGTTTGGTGGGGAGTCCGGTGAGGAGGGCGTTGCAGTAGTCTGTGCGTGATGTGACAATGTCATCTGACTTCACTGAGATGGCGTCATTTTTTAATAACAATGGAAGGAGGGGGACATCTTGTATGACAGACAGACAGACAGACACACAGACAGACAGAGAGAGAGTCAGACAGACAGACAGACAGACAGACAGAGAGTCAGACAGTCAGACAGACAGACAGACAGACAGACAGACAGACAGACAGACAGACAGACAGACAGACAGACAGACAGAGAGAGAGTCAGACAGACAGACAGACAGACAGACAGACAGACAGACAGACAGACAGAGAGAGAGTCAGACAGACAGACAGACAGACAGACAGACAGACAGACAGACAGACAGACAGACAGACAGACAGACAGACAGACAGACAGACAGACAGACAGACAGAGAGAGAGAGAGAGACACAGACAGACAGACAGACAGACAGACAGACAGACAGACAGACAGACAGACAGACAGACAGACACACCCCCACCTTGAACTCCTCCATCAGCTTGCGGATGGCCTTGCCGCGGGCCCCGATGACGCGGGCGTGCGTGCGGGGGTCCAGCCGGACGTCCTGGCTCACCATCTCCCGCAGCTCCGCCACCAGCCGCTCCAGGGCACCCCGGGCCCCCCCCACGTTGGCCTCGTAGCCCCAGATCACCAGCACGTCCTGGGACCACGACGGAGCCGTGAAAACCAGAACACATGGACCCCTCCTCATCGAGTTAATTGTATTATTTCATTTTATTTTATGACAATGCTCCTACATGAAGCACTATATAAAGTGCTAGACCACTAAAGTTGCGTCTCCCTACTGTGCGGCGGACTCTGGTTATTAGAGGGTGTCTCTGCGCCCCACCTGCTGCTCGTCGCCCTTCTCGGGGAACTGGATGCTGACGTCGTGGTCCTTCCTGATCTGGGAGATGACGGCGCCCTTCCTCCCGATGATCTTGGGGTGGAAGCGGGGCTCCACCGACATGGTGACCTTGAAGCTGCGCAGCGCCTGGGGGGGGGGGGGAGGGGTATCTGTAAGGCTCTCCTGTCTGTGTGGGTGTGTGGGTCTGGGTGAGGGTGAGTAAGTGAGTGAGTGAGTGAGTAGGTGAGTAATTGAGTGAATGTGTCAGTGGGTGAGTGTGTGAGGAATTGAATGAGTGAGTGAGTGAGTGAGCATGTGGGGGTCTGACTGACTCACTGACTGACTGACTGAGTGAGGGTGTGAGTGAATGACTGATTGACTAAGTGAGGGAGTGAGTGAAGATGAGGGTCTGACTGATTGACTGCCTGAGTGGGTGAGTGAGTGTATGTGACTGACTGACTGACTGACTGACTGGCTGGCTGTCTGACTGACTGGCTGACTGACTGTCTGGCTGTCTGTCTGACTGACTGTCTGGCTGTCTGTCTGTCTCACCCGGTCCTCCTGCTCCGCCTGCAGCTCCCTGACTCTCTGCAGCAGGCCCTCTCTGGCCCGCCCCACGTTGGTCAGCTGACCCGTCACCCGGACCACGTCCCACTGCTGCTCCGGCTGGGGCACCCAGATGTTCACCTGCACACACACGCACACGCGCGCACGCACACGCACACGCACACGCACACGCACACACACACACGCACACACACACACACACCATACATAAACAGAAACACACACACACACAGATCCACACACACACGCACACACGCACACACACACACACACACACACACACACACACAAAGAAATTGGGGGGGAAAGTACATTGAAGTGAAAATATCTCTCTCATACACACACATGTACACAAAGAGATTCCTCAAAATAGCCTGTTAATCCAAAAAAATGAATGTGCTGAATGAGCCGTTGGGTGTAGTGGCAGCGAGCGGCCACCGGGGGGCGACAGAGCGCCGCCACTGACCTCGTACTCCTCCATCATCTTCCTGATGCCGCTGCCCTTCTGGCCGATGATGTAGCGGTGGAGCTCGTACGACACCTCCACGTCCTCCGTCACCGGCACCAGCGCCTGGGCGGAGACAGCGCCGTGTTAAAGACCCCCGGGCTGATCGGATCATGGTGTTGCAATGTTAACGAGAAAGGGAACACTCTGTTTGTGATTTTTGGTTTTTCTTTTTTCTTTTTCATTGAATCTGTTAGATTATTTTATGTGTACCTTTAGATTTTATTAATACATATATTATATTTTTGTATTATTTTACCTTAATGTATTGTTGTAAATCAATCTGTTTTGTCATGGGGGGATTCTGTCAGTATGTGGTTTTGTAAGTATGTGTTTTACAAAATAAATAAAAAAATAAAATAAAAAAATAAATAAAATAAAAGACCCCCAGTCTGGTCTCAACCGATTTTCAAAGCGGTCTCAACTGGTTTGGTCTCCTAGGTTCCTATGGGGGGGTGGGGGGGTGGGGTGGGGTGTCTTGCGGGGCGTACCAGCAGGGCAGCCTTCGCCAGCTCACACTTCTCCGGCCGCCCCGAGACGATGATGATGTCACACTTGCGGGGCGCGGCCTCGGCGTGGGGCGCGGCCTCGCCGTTCTCCTGGGGGGCCGCGGGGTCCGGACCGGGGGGCCCTGGGACCCCAAACGACGTGGACGACAAAGGCTGGTCATTGTGGTGGGAGTAGTGTGTGAGGGTGTGTGTGTGTGTGTGTGTGTGTGTGTGTGTGTGTGTGTGTGTGTGTGTGTGTATGTGTGTGTGTGTGTGTGTGTGTGTGTGTGTGTGTGTGTGTGTGTGTGTGTGTGTGTGTGTGTGTGTGTGTGTGTGTGTGTGTGTGTGTGTGTGTGTGTGTGGGACCTGTGTTGCCGTCGTCCCTCTCGGGGAGCTGCACCTGCACCTGGTGCTCCTTGGTGAGCTGCTGCAGCCGGCTGCCCTTGGGCCCCACCAGGGCCCGGTGGAACTGCTGCTGGATCACCACCTCCACGCTCACCTGGGACTCCTGGGGGGGGGGGGGGGGAGACGAGGAGGAGGAGGGGGAGGAGAGACCACCATTAACCAAGTTCATACCGACAGTGCGATGTAATAGAACGCCATTTGCAGAACAAAGTCTGCGAAAAGAAAAAAGATTGTGGGGATTTTCTACTGTTTATGACTGGAGATCAGCAAGATTCGTATTTATTTCTCTTTTAGAATTCAAAAGTTAAACACAGATGTTATAATATCAACGAATGCATCAATTCATCTCAACACATCGGCCTGGCCTAAAGGCAAGAGCAGTTTATACGTTGACTGCTTCCAGTGTTG
>NC_082398.1:4006960-4042457 GCF_031168955.1 Gadus macrocephalus | reverse complement strand
CATCTTAGATTTATGATTTTTGATTTGGTCGACGTTTTTAGATTTTTTTTAGATTTTTTTGCCATACTTGTCCTCCTCGTATCTTCATCGCTGATTTGGCCAGTTGGATGATGACTAACCTCTCTCTCTCTCTCTCTCTCTCTATTCCTTCCTTCCTTCCTTCCTTCCTTTTCTCCGCAGGCGTCCGGTCGCTCCACCTAGGAGGGGGTCCTCGTTCAAATGGTCGAGGCTGCAGGACGGTAAACACACACACACACACACACACACACACACACACACACACACACACACACCCCTTGTGATCAAGTCTTTTTTTCTCTCACACACACAAAAACACACACACACACCTTGTGATCAACAGTCCTTTTCACACACACACACACACACACACACACACACACACACACACACACACACACACACACACACACACACACACACACACACACTCTATTGTCAAACCCATCTGTAATTCAACCTCCAGCAAAATGAAGAGATGGATCTCAAAGCCGCTCATAGAAGCCGTTGTGTCTAAACGTTCCCTGTAGGCGGTTTACAATGAGGTAACCTATTAGCCCGGCTATTACCAGACCGAGCCAATCGTAGATTCCACGTTGGTCTGGGGAAGCTGCCGTCATTTTCTTCAGCACAAGAGGCGTGATCAACGGGCCTAGTTCAACTGACTCTGTACGCGATTGGCTGCTTTGCCCCCGCTTCCCTGTTGCCAGCCAATAGCGGGACCACCAAGTGGAAAAGCCAGCTTGGTGATTGCTCCCGCAAAAACGTATCGGAAACAGAAAGAAAATTGCTCTTCTCAAGACCCTTCTGCAGGGCGAACTGAATTCACCGGAAGAATGGGCGGGGCTACCCAGGCTAGTAACCTATTTCACTGTGGCACAAGTCTTAAATGGGCTTATTTGTGTCTTAGGCACATTTTAGATGGTTACAGTTTCTCTTTACTACTAAAAACTAAAGAACAGAGTTGTCCTACTGTAAATGGAGGATGTGTAGAAGTGAGTATTCTAGCTGTTACAACCGGCTTAATCTTTTCATTGGTATTTAAATTGACGTAATAATTCAGATAATGGGAAGTGGTGCCAGACACTGTGACTGTGTCATAATCAAGGATCATTGAACTTGTAATCAAAGTGTTTTTCGTGATCACTTCCGTGTTTTCTAGAGTTGCATAACCAAAAAGGGATAATGTGATTGCACCAAATCCTCGGTTAATCTCTTGCCATACGCCTTTTGATTTAAAATATATGGACATGGACATCTTTCGCAATAATTATACAGAATTTGTCGCGGACACAAAGAAGTTTCGGCGACAAAAAATAAATAAATAAACTATAAGATCAACCTATATACCAGTTTGTGTTCATATATTCTATTTCTCTCCTTTTTCAGTTCATTACATTCTCTATTCTCCTTTGTACCCACAATGCACCCTGCCCAGTATGGCGTCTTACAACGTACCTTGTTTGTCCCTCCAGAGCCGCTGTACCAGACGTACCGCGCCACCGTCATCACCAAGGAGATCAAGCGCCAGACAGTCGGCCGCAACATCAGCAAGGCCAGCGCCGACTACACCCCATGGACTGGTTCTCCCGCCGCCTCGCCATAGCCCCCGCCGCCGTGACCCCGGGCCCCCCCGCCGTCTCCTCCCCCCTCTCCTCCGCCGCCGCCGCCCGCCAGCAACGGGGTCTCCCGGCTCGGCCCCGGGCCCCCCATGCCGGGGGGCAGCACGCTGTGGCAGGACCTCCCCGCGGTGCGGGACAGTGGCGTGCTGGAGAACATCAGCCCTGAGGACTGCAAGTACCAAGAGGTGAGGGGGGGGGGGGGGGGGGGGGGAGAGGGGGAGAGGGGGAGGGGGGGTTGGGGTGGGAGGGGGGGATGAGGGAGAGGGGAGGGGAGGGGAGGGGAGGGGAGGGGGGGCAGAGGGAAGGGAGGGAGAGGGAAGGCTGAGGTGGGGGCTGAGAGGAGGAAGGGAGGGAATGACAAATTGGGGGTGGGGGGGGGGGAGGGGCGGGGGGAGGGAACACTGGGGATGGAGGGATGACCAAAAGTGGGAGGGAGAGAGGAAGGTAGAAGGTCAAGAGATGGAAAGCGGGGGAACCAGAGTACAAAACTGTCCCAACAACGTTCCGGTTGGAGGAGTGCGTTGGGGGATCAAATCACATCGAATAGGCATGACATTCCCTCCCCCCCCCCCCCTCCTCCAGAGCATGTTCGAGGTGCTGACGTCGGAGGCCTCCTACCTGCGCTCCCTCCGCGTGCTGACCAACCACTTCCATGAGAGCCGGGACCTGGAGGAGGCCATGATCATCAGGGACAGGAAGACCCTCTTCTCCAACGTCCTGAGGGTCCGGGAGGTCAGCGAGAGGTCAGAGAGGACGGGGGGGGGGGGGGGGGGGGGGGGGGGGTTGAGTTCAACTCCAGACAGACAGACATATTTTTTTTATATTTTTTTAGGGTGTCCCTCTCCATGGACACCATAGCAAAAAAAACAAAGAAAAAAACAACAACAACCACAAATTGTTCTGCCTGTATGTGAACCACTCAACAATCACGGTCACCCAATGCTATGTACACTACATGCCCACATATCCCCTTCATATCCACTTGTTTGGTGTGTGATATACATCCCTGGCATTCTTCAAGAGCAGTCTAAAGTCTAAATGTAAAGACTCCAAAGTATGGAGAGGTAGAGAAGGGGAGCCAGGGGAGCCTCCTCATTGGCTGGTCCCGATAGCTACGGGATCGTGCTCACAGCGCCATCTCGACAGCCTCCGAACGCACGCGGTCACCAGGACAGCGGGTCTTTCCCTTTCTCAAATGTAACCTTTGACCCCCCCCCCCCCTGTACCCTTCCACAGGTTCCTGAAGGACCTGGAGGATCGCATGGAGCAGAACCTGGTCTTCACGGACATCTGCGACATCATCCACTACCACGCCCAGCACAACTTCCCCGTGTACATAGACTACGTCCGCAACCAGATCTACCAGGAGAAGACCTACACCACCCTGATGTAGGCCCCCCCGTCTCCATCCTCGCTCCTCCGAAACCATTATGGGATTATCACAGGAAGACGCTGTTATTTCATGAGACTGTTCCAGTTTCAGTAGGTAGAGGACTGGCCAGTGTAGCCCAGTGTGTGTTACACACACACACACACACACACACACACACACACACACACACACAGAGAGAGAACCCTTTCTCCACGCCTCTCTAAACAAACAAGGTCGATACCTGCTTTAGAAAGACCGAGAATAGCTCATATGTCCTCGAAGTGTCCACAAGAAAAACATCAGACAGTACAATCACAGGCGCTATTGACACAAATACAATGACACACACGCACACACTTGGTGTGGTCCCATAGTCAAAAATAGCACTTAGCATTGTGCAGCGTCTTATCCGAGCTGTCTTAGTTGTATACGGGGAACGCGTTAACAGAGCGATTCTAAAAGCTTGGCACTTCTTTCTATGATCTTTCTCCATCTTTACTGTCCCGACAGCGATTTGTTGCCGTTTCTCTTCCTTGTGACAAATGTACTCATTGTAAGGCGCTTCGGATAAAAGCCGAAATGTAAACGGAACTGGAAATGTCCTCAGGAAGAGCAATGCCCAGTTCGCCGAGGTCATCTCCCGGCTGCAGGAGTCGCCGCTGTGCCAACGGCTGCCCTTCATGTCCTTCCTGCTGCTGCCCTTCCAGCGAATCACGCGCATCAAGATGCTCATCGAGGTGAGCGGCATCATGGGTAGTATTTAGATGTATTTTATTTAGAATAGAATTTAGAATGCGGGGCACGGGCTATTTTTAGTTGTTGTTTTTTTTTGAGGGGTTTTATTCGGTTGTCCTTCTACGACCAGGGATGCTGCAGCCTAACGAACCACTCTGGTTCATTTATCCACTCCCTGCTGAGAGTGAATAAGAACGGACTGACGGACTGAGTGCCACAAGCAGCAGACACGGCGCTGACACCAGTGACCCTGTGGGACCACGTTGCAAAGCCCATTACGTGTCATTATGCCCGTGTGGTGTTTGGCTTCTGTCGAGCGTGCACATTCCAGCATAGTTTCCTCTGTGTTCCTGTCCGTCGCCACCTCCCGACCCCGCCAAAGCTTCCGCCTTTTTCTTTGGTTTGTTTTTGTCGTTGCCCATATTTTATTTTCCATTTTAAACTCTGATCCAGTTTTGGATTTCTTTGGAACTTGGTTTGGTTCCCCCGAAAGATTGTAGAAACGCATGACATAGACACTGTCCCCCTTGGTTTTTTTTCCCCCCCCCTCAGAACATCCTCAAGAGGACAAAGGAGCAGACGAAGGAGGAACAGACGGCCTCCAAGGCACTGGATTCCGTGTCCAAGGTAAGCGATTAGGATCTCTTGCCCTGGGGGAAAACAACGTCAGCAGATTGTTTCTCGAGGGCTGAGAAGGACTTCCTGGTCAGGCTAGCTGGGCAGCATATATATATATATAAATAAGAGAGAGAGAGAGAGAGAGAGAGAGAGAGAGAGAGAGAGAGAGAGAGAGAGAGAGAGAGAGAGAGAGAGAGAGAGAGAGAGAGAGAGAGAGAGAGAGAGAGAGAGAGAGAGAGAGAGAGAGAGAGAGAGAGAGAGAGAGAGAGAGAGAGAGAGAGAGAGAGAGAGAGAGACCCCGTTTACAACTCACACTGACACGCATTTTAGGCCGTCAGACATCGCCAAAACGCATAAAAAAAAGTGTATATTTACCCATAATACAGTAGTGATCGGATCTGTGAACCCACGACGGCAGGCCGTCTGGGCCGTGGTCCGTCCACAGGAGCTAAAGTGTAGGTGCGTCAGACTCCCTGATAAACATCAGAGGGACGGGACATGAATGCGGCTATCGTCCTTAACCTGCCCAACCTGTAAAATAAACACACAACCGCTATAAAGTCAGCAGCGGCACGACGCCTGCTCCACAGACACTCATATTGTGTGCCCTGCAGGAAGCGAAAACATGGTAGGATTTCCCGCGCTTTGTCTGGCAGCGAAGCCACGAGGTATCAGGGGTCGTCTTCATCAGGACGTGGGCTTCAGTCGCCCACTGTGGACCACGAAGACCAGGGGAGGCTCCTCTCTCCCAGTGGCGCCAGTGTGGCCCTCAGAACGTGTCTCCGTAGCTTCAGGCGTGGTCGTGGAGTTCATCGGGCGGTTGGGGGACAATGTCATCCTTAGTAAAAAAATACATTGGAAAACAATACGTTAATTAATCTAGCGAGTGTCTTCATCAGATGTTCAAACTGTTTTAGAACTTTTTAGTTTTTTTCCCCCACACGTGGTGAACGGTCTTTGGGGGATATGCTATTACCGTGTTCTACGATCCTGCAAAATAAATATCCGATTTTTTCAACGTGGAATCTGGTCAGGTGTGAATTAAATGACTTCTCCCCCCCATGGCCAAGAATTCATGTGATTGCCAGGTGTAAATGGGGTCAGAGAGAGACAGGCAGGGCCCACAGAGAGACTGAGTGTCATATAAGTAGGGTGTAGTCGAAGAGAATGAACAAAGAAGTGTACCTGATACTAGTGTGTGGAGGCAGACATGTAATCTCCGTCTCTGACGTGAAATATGTATGAGAGGCTTTTTATAGGTTTTAGTGCTCACGGTATTCGCACTGATGTTTTGACACTGTTTCTTCTCCCTCTCTCACACACACACACACACACACACACACACACACACACACACACACACACACACACACACACACACACACACACACACACACACACACACACACACACACACACACTCCTTCTTTGAACCTCACTCACTCAAAAAAACACACTCTCTCATAAACACACACTCAAAAAACACACACACACACACACACACACACACACACACACACACCCAGATCATCGAGGAGTGCAACACAGAGGTTGGGAAGATGAAGCAAGTGGAGGAGCTCATTGCTCTCTCTAAAATGCTGGAGTTTGACAAACTCAAGGTGAGCACACACACACACAAGCTCATTTTAAATGTATGTATTTTCCTCGAATACTCGATCAACTATTCCCACTGTTGGTGCTTTGAATCATTTAGATTGTATTGGTTTTGTTCCCCTTCACATCGGTGTCATTCTTTCAACATTTCCCCTGCTACTCAAACCAACCCCACCCTCTCAGCATCATTTCACAATTATGATAACAACACATTACATTTTTTTCATTCCTTTCATTAAGCCCAAGGCGCTCATACTTACGATAAGCGTCAAAGTTTGCACTTTTCTCTGAGCTCTTTGCGTCTTTATCTGTATGGTTCTCTCTCTCGGTCCAGGCCCTGCCCATCATCTCCCAGAACCGGAGCCTGGAGAAGAAGGGGGAGCTGGGGGAGATGTCCAAGGGGGCGACCATCTTCAACATGCGGGCCAAGTTCAGCCCGGTCCACCTCTTCCTCTTCAACGACCTCCTCATCCTCGCCTCCAAGAAAGGGTCAGTCGGGATCAGCCCTATCACCAGACAAAGGGTTATGTTTAGGTTATATATTACATTATAGAGGTAGGCATTATCACCAGACAAAGGGTTATGTATAGGTTATATATTACATTATAGGCAGGCATTATCACCAGACAAAGGGTTATGTATAGGTTATATATTACATTATAGGCAGGCATTATCACCAGACAAAGGGTTATGTATAGGTTATACATTACATTATAGAGGTAGGCATTATCACCAGACAAAGGGTTATGTATAGGTTATATATTACATTATAGGCAGGCATTATCACCAGTCAAAGGGTTATGTATAGGTTATACATTACATTATAGAGGTAGGCATTATCACCAGACAAAGGGTTATGTATAGGTTATATATTACATTATAGAGGTAGGCATTATCACCAGACAAAGGCCTATGTCATGCTAAGTATAGGTTATGTATTACATTAGAGAGATAAGCCTTATCCCTCCTAGTCAAAGGATATGTTATGCTACACAGGCTGTACAGTACATCAGAATATCTCCAACAGTTAGGCTGACTGCCTTAAGCCTCAATGAGAAATTTAGATTTTAGACCACTCCCCCGCTCTTTTCTGACCAATCAGGGCATCTCTCCCCGGATTGGCTCAGGGAACCGAGGGTTATCCTAGCACCAAGATGGGTGTGAGTGTGAATGCAACACTCCTCCTGCAGAGAGAGGAAGGGAGAGAGGGAGAGAGGGAGGGAGGGAGCAGAGAGGGAGGGCTCGTATCCGTGTCCCTCTTTACACACTCAAACTCTGTCCAGTTGTTACGGCACCGCTGCCACACTGGTGTCTCCCTCCCGCAGAAGACGAAAGCCTGATACAATAAGCCTTTCCTGGCTCCGACTGGAGTGTTGTTGTTGTCTGTGGTTGAGTGAGCCTGACACGCCACACACTTGATGGTCCTATTGGCAGGCAAATCACAGGCAAATGATTTGTCATGTTTACATTGGGACCATTTCCTTCTCAGATCATGTCATGCTCTCTCCACTCCACTGTAAACATGTGGCGGTGAGTGGCTACGTAAGGTTGTGTTAACAGAGCTGCTGTGTGAGCTCTTAACGGGAAATGATCCCAGGGGGTGGGATAGGCGCCCTTTCTGATTGGCACAAGGTTGAGCCAATCAGAAAGGGCGCCTATTCCACCCTGGGGGTGGAATAGGCGCCCTTTCTGATTGGCTCAACTTTGTGCCAATCAGAACCACGTGCCATGTGATTCCCCTCTTCCTTCAAACTCATGACAGCAATAACATGGGCCTACCAGACATTTCTGTCATTTCTACCGTTGGCCCAGCAGCTTGTTGAAATCCATGTTGTTCGTCAGAAAAAAAGTACTGATTGCAAGTTGCTTTGGATAAAACGCCCTAAATGTAAATGTGCCCCCCTCCCCTCCCCCCCCACCCCCCACCCCCCTCCCCGACAGCCCGGAGCGCTTCGTGGTGCTGGACTACGCCCACCGCTCCCTGGTGCAGGTGGAGCCGGTGGTGGAGGGGCCCACCGGGCCGGCCCTCTACGAGAACTGCTTCACCCTCACGCTGCTGGAGAACCACCAGGGCCGACTGATGGAGCGCCTGCTCAAAGCCCCCTCGCAGTGAGTGCCCCCCCGGCCGCGCGTGTGCGTCGGTAAAGCGGGATCTTAACCGGTAAAGCGGGATCTTCCTGCCCCTGCTTCGGTTTATTTTAATTTGTACAGGCATGTCTCACTTTGTCTACTGGGTGGATCTATTCAGGAATTCACTGCTTTCATGTCTACTTTGTTGAAGTGTCCTGGTGCTCCATTTAGCCTCACTAGCATGGTACCCCACTTAGCCTCACTAGCATGGTACCCCACTTAGCTTCATTAGCATGGTAACCCACTTAGCTTCACTAGCATGGTACCCCACTTAGCCACACTAGCATGGTGCTCCACTTAGCCTCACTAGCATGGTGCTCCACCTAGCCTCACTAGCATGGTGCTCCACCTAGCCTATAAGCCTCACTAGCATGGTACCCCACTTAGCTTCACTAGCATGGTACCCCACTTAGCTTCACTAGCATGGTACCCCACTTAGCTTCACTAGCATGGTACCCCACTTAGCTTCACTAGCATGGTACCCCACTTAGCTTCGCTAGCATGGTGCTCCACTTAACCTTACTAGCATGGTACGCCACTTAGCTTCGCTAGCATGGTACCCCACTTAGCTTCACTAGCATAGTGCAGCACTTAGCCTCACTAGCATGGTACCCCATTTAGCCACACTAGCATGGTGCTCCATTTAGCCACACTAGCACCTGTCTGAAGCACTGTCCTCTGTCTCTGACTCCAGGTCCGACTTGCACCGGTGGGTCGTGGCCTTCCCCAACCCCAGTAACCCGGAGCGAGATGTGGAGGAGGTCATCTACGAGGATTGGGGTGAGGAGGAGGAGGAGGAGGAGGAGACAAAAATGATACATACCCTAATTGTAGTATCCATACGCCGTAAGGACAATGAATATGTATTATATCTATTTCATGAGTTTCATTATCGGTGTGTGTGTGTGTGTGTGTGTGTGTGTGTGTGTGTGTGTGTGTGTGTGTGTGTGTGTGTGTGTGTGTGTGTGTGTGTGTGTGTGTGTGTGTGTGTGTGTGTGCGTGTGCACAGACTGCCCCCAGGTGCAGTGCGTGGAGCAGTACGTTGCCGGGCAGACTGACGAGCTCTCCCTGGAGCCCACTGAGATAATCAACGTCTTGCGCAAGACCAACGAAGGTACGTAGCCCCCCCCCCCCCCCCCGGCACCGGGCAGGACGGGCTAGTGGTCCGGGTGGTCCGAACCCCCGAGCCTAAGGTTCGAGCGCTCTGCACAGCCACCCCAGACTGTCAGCAGGGAATACGTCGAAATGCATGTACGTCATTATTTGACGCTTTAGTATGGTTAAACATGACTATCAATCATTATAACAACGTTTATAGGTCATAAAAGTCGAAAAAGCATAATAGGTCCCCTTTAACGTCGAGTTATGGTTCCACGAAATGACCACGCAGTCGCCTCGACACAGTCCTGAACCTGTTTTGGTTCTGCGTCGGGTTTCAGGGTTTACCGACTCCAACAGCAGACCAATCACAGCCCTTGCGTTGCGTCACCACAAGCAATTTGCGGTGGACGCAGTGAGAGTCCGCAACGTCGTAACGGTTCCGTAAACCCCCCTGGCGTTGTGTTGACGCCAAACCATAAATCTACCTTTAGTGACAATGACCCAAAATGTACAGCAGGTCGCTTATAGGATAGCACCGGCTGAATGGCCGAGCGGGCTTGATAACTTGTTAACTTTTCGTGCCATGAGGCCGAAAGGGGGACTGGAGTGACGTCACATTAAACCCTGCGTTCATATCGAAAAGAAAGAATATTTTCTTCTTCTTCTTCTCTTCTTCTTTACAGTGTCTGACATACCGTCCGGGTAGTGCAGGGATAATATTAATATTTTGCATGTATGGTAGTTTCAAATCCCTATTTGTGCCCCCTAGTCCTCATGAAGGCGTGTCCCCAATCGCCCCTCAAGCATCCAGTTGAGTGTTTATCCAAATGTTATTCAAATTCAAACGCGCCGTTTCCGAAATGACAACTCCCAAATCCTTTCTCTCCGCCCTCCCCCCCGTCCCCCCTCTCTCCCTCCCCAGGCTGGTACGAGGGGAGCCGCCTGTCCGACGGCCAGAAGGGCTGGTTCCCCGTGAGCAGCGTGGCGGAGATCACCAACGAGCACGTGAGGCGCCGCAACCTCCGCGAGCGCTACCGCGTCATGCAGGCCGCCAGCCAGGTGGCCAACCTGGCGGCGGCCCAGGGCAAGGCCAAGACGGGCCCCTAGGGGGAGGGGCAGGGGGCCCCGCGCCAAGACCCAGACGGCCCTCTGGAGGCGGGGACAGGGAGGGGGGCCCCCCGACGACGCAGCCTCGGAGACGAATGTTTACACAGAACGCGAGGCGCGGAATGTTCTACGAGGAACGTCGCACTCGGCTAAAGCGACGGGACGACTCGTGCCACACCCTCTCTGGGACGAAGATGGCGGTTGGCCAAATGGCCAATTGGGAGGGATTGGTTTTTTTGTCCCGGAGCCCGGAGATGAGATTTGAGAAGGTGTTCAGGAGATGCTGGTGAGATTAACGTGTGTGACAGGGGCTCTGGTTCTTAGGGAGCTTTGGGACACACGATGCATTTGGAGGATGACACTATACCTTTTGGTTCGCCTCACTGCTCCTCTGGAAGCGGTTTCCTTACGTTAACTGATTCACTCACTCATTGAGAAGAGGCCTGCCTTGGTTAGTGTTTTTGCCTGTGAATGTATTAACGGAGCGCTGCCCTGTGAAAACATGACGAACCTGGAATCCTTTGCCGTACCGGACCAATCACATTGTCTGCATACGTGGAGATATGAGCCACTGCTTCCAAGATGGCGGCCCTTTCGTCTTGTGTTTGACCTGGGGAAACACTGCATGCTACAGTCAACATGCAATGCACATACCCTGGTCATTCCTGCCATACCAGGGAACAATGGCGTGGTCCACCCTGTCTACGTGATGGATGGTTATGCCTGCACAGCGGTTGAAAGATTCTTTAACATTCTATGCTATTTCCTCGGGGGTTTTAAGTTAATATTTACAAATCAAAGTTGAGGTACCTGCTATTTCTGGTATGTGGGGAGTGTTGAATGATGCTGCATGCGAGTTTAAGTATTTCTTTATGTCAATCCAATCATGCAATACACAACCAATATCAATTTTGAAAGCACAATCTTTTAAAATAGTTGTAAATATGTGTTTTTAGTAAGGCTTATTTTACGTTTTTGTTGAACTCTTGAGTTTCACTCTACCTGCTGATTGTAGTCCTCTCTTTGTTGGGTAGTGTCGCCCCCTGGTGCTTGTTGTTAATATGAAGACCGGGATTCTCGTGATACGCTGTACATTTACTGTAAATACAATTGTGTGAGGGTTCTTCTCTCCTTCAAAATTGTAGTAATGCTCTTAATAAAAAACAGCTGTCTTTTTCACTGAGATGGGGTTCTTCTTAGACTGAATAGCACGGAGGTATTCTGTAACAAATATTTATGTAAAACGTCATTATCTAAATGTTGAATACTTGTCAATGAATGCTCCCGAGATGAACATGTTCACTTTAACATCTGCCAAAAAAACGAACACGAGGATGAGGACAGTAACGGCCCGTATTTCGTTTATCAAACAGTGTGCAGAAGCGTAATGCATTCACTTGAGAAAATAATTCTGCTCTTCTTTTCTGAAATAACGAGTTACCTCAAAATCCGAAGAGAAGCTTTGATTAGGGCTTAGACTTAGAGTTTAAGGAAGGAGGGGGGGAGTGGATGCATGTTGTCTATGAAATGCACCAAACACAGTAACGTTATACTATAGGTGTCCAGGAAATCTAACCCTCACCCTAACCCCCCGCTGTTCAGACGGAGCATCACCATCCACCCACATACACACACGGCACGGGGTTTTAATCCTGAAAACACTATGCAATGTCATCAGGTCAGAACATAAGATCAGGACGGGCTTTCCGTCTGAACAACCCAAATTTCAAGGTGTGCCAAGTCGACAAACTAATAACATTGCCATCATATTACTTAAGGACATGCGTATCTCCCAGCGTCTCAAACATAAACCAAAATAAAACTGGCATAAAATGAACAAGCGGGACATGTTTGCTTCAATGAAATAGAGCTCTTAAGCAAATGATCTGGAACGATCTTTCTTCGTGCAAATATTGAAGAATCACGAAAAACCAAGGATAAGAACGGCTCTCCCTTGACACACACACACACACACACACACACACACACACACACACACACACACACACACACACACACACACACACACACACACACACACACACACACACACACACACACACACACACACACACACACACACACACACACACACACACACACACACACACACACACACACACACACACACACACTTAACGATACCTGATGATGAAGATGGCGGGGCAGACGGTTATGAAGCTAATTGGCTTGGAGATCGCACCTGCAATCAAAAAGGCACGTGCTGCTGGCCCCGGACCTGTATAAAGACGAGACAGGACGAGATCAATTTATGTTGTAGTGGTAGCCTGCAGCTCGGCGTGCACTTTGGAAAACGTGTCCTTTGCATTAGCGTCGTGTAGTTTTGCTATCAAAGTAGCAGTAGATACGGCCTGTTGCGATGTCTCCAGTGGCTGATTTTCTCATTGGGTGATTTCCTTTAAACCGCTTTACCGTTGGAGTGATTTCAGCTTTTATTTTTTGTGGTAACTGGATCTTTATGTTTAACAGGGTGTTGGTTGTCTGTGTGTTGGCAAGTGGAAGATGCGCCGACCTTCCCACTGGTAAGCTGCATATGTAAATTAAATCAGTTATTTTAATAATAATCAAGCAGCAACAGCGGTTATCAGAAATCACGCTTAATGCAGACATTATGATCGTGCCATTTATGGTTCATACGGTTGATGACGGAATAGCCTCAGCTTGGGTCTGGGGATGTGTGTAGCAAAGTGGTCAGGGGAGTTGCCTGTTCAAAGTTGGCATATTCTGTCTATTAGTGCTATGCTTGTGAAATTTAGTATTTAACTGTTTCGTCAGCATCCACCATTTGTGGGTGGACATAAAAGGCCACGGGCTGGGTATGTAATTTTTGCTGAATAATAATACAATTTTATATTGTCTCAATTTGTGCTGTACAGCCTGTACTCCATAATACTGGACTTGGGCATGGCCAGCATTTTTAGAGGTGTTACACTTGTCCTTGCAATCTATGGTACATGTTTTTAGATGGATCTTTTACTATCAAATCTACACAGGAACCTTTGGTGTGGACTGTCTGGATCGGTACTTCCGGCTAGGGTTTGACACCACATTCACAGGGGAAGACATCCGCTTTGAGGCTGTTGGTAAGTCACAACACGCACCCCTTTTAAATGATGGCTCGCTGAGCTCAAGACGACATTGAGCGGGACATTGTCTTTGTCCCTTGTTGACACAACTTGGGGACTGCCATTAAGTGTCCTAAGGATGACCTTTCACCCCCGGGCACTGCAGATGATACGGGGGTCCATCCAATCACCGAGCAGTATGCAGCGGAGTGCGGCTACAGCGTCAATGTGCGGCCTCACCTGGGCTTGGCTGAGCTCCGGGCATCCTACTTCTCCTGTACCGCTCTCAATGAGGTGTGGGCCCCAGGTGGAAGGAAGGCTGGCCTTTCTCTTGCATATATTAACACTGCAGACAGTGCTGGTTTTTGTTGAATGAACTGAATTCATTAAGTTGGGTGACTTTGGGGAATTTTAGAAAATGTATGCATTGTATAGCAAATGTGATCGGTAACCCTGTACGATGTTTATCGCAGGACGATGAAACATTCACGTTTAGCTTCAACATGATCGTAACGCAAGACGGCGTGGAGGAGACCTACGATGTGAATAAGACGTGTACACCCGCACTGCCCTGGTCTTCCAGAGAGCTCAACTGTGAAGTCAACTACATGGAAGTAAGCCGGCACAAACTGGACTGACTCATTTGGAGGTCACTTTGTGTCCTTGCTGCTTTTAAATGGTTACCTCACTTCCCTCTACAGCTAACCATGAGGAAGGACATGCACTTTCCGGGTACTAAAGGTGCTCATTGGACTTCTGCTGTAGATGGTGTAAGTTGACTTGGCTCACTAAAGCATCATGTGGAAATGCAGCTCAAAGCTTTATTACCAGGGTGTTTTCATTCGTCCCCAGGCGTACGGTTTGGCTCACGACGATTGGCAAGTACTGTTTCAGAAGGGGGACCAGCAGTTTAGTCCAATCACGTTGTCCACTGCAGAGGAAAACGGATACATGATTAGCATGACTCAAGGGAGATGCGTCTTCCGTACGCCGTATGGACAGCCTGACTCTACCGTTACCCTTGTAAGTTACTCTTTAAAACTGCAACCCAAGCACTGGCTGCTTGAGGTTTACCTCTTGTAATGCAAACTACCTTCTCCTACAGGTCGACGGTGTGACTGTGGACACCGTGCACGCGACACTGTTCACCAGGAAAGGTTGGACCGTTCTCGTCGTAGACTGGCTTGCTGCCTGCCCAATGAGTGAGTCGACATTGGCGTCACTGGCACATTCCACTTCCCGTTGCCTGCACATACTCAGGAAGGGTGTTTGGTTCCCCAGGCGACGGGTTCTACAACGACGGCAGCCTGGTGTGGGTGAACCCCCTGGAGACTGGCGAGACTGACCAGCAGAGCCAACGACTCCGCATCGGCGCCAATGGCCAGCTCCTGGAGCCAGCTGACGCCGCGGCGAGGGGCTACAACATGGAGGTGTTTGGGTCTCGGGTCCAGGTCACCATCCCTTTTGATGCCGTAGGAGGCTACAAGAAGGTGGGCAGGACTGTTCTTTCCTTGGCCGGCGCTCTGGATTCCTCAGTGCTTCATCCAGGTGACCCCCTTGCCTGCTGTACTTTCAGAGCTTTGTGCAGCAAAACATCTACAGCGAGTACTACCTCTTCAATATGTACTTTGAGAATCAGTTCATTGACGTGAATCAGATGGACACCAGACTGCGTCAGTACAGGCCGCTTGTTTCACCACTTCTGTCATGGCCCAACATCTGCATAAACCGTAAGTAATCTTCGTTCAAAAGTCTTTATTGATATCTCGACCAGTATGCTGACTGAGCCTTTTAAATCGCAGAAACTGTGTCGGAGCATACTTTCACCGTCTGCATTGGAGTATTTGCCGAAGATGTACAGTTGACTGCCTTGATGTTGACTGGCAGGGAGTATATTGGTGATGTTATGAATGCCAACATCTCAGAGGTTTTTCATCCTAATTCCACCCATGGTTACACTCTGGGGATGCCCTTCAACCACCCTATTGTCCCCATGGAGGTAGGATCCTTTATTACTGTTTATGATTCAAATGCTTTACTTGAACTTGCTCACCATTGAATATATATTTTCCCAACTAGCTCTCTGAGGAGGGAATTCTGCAATACACTTTGGACATGAACTTCACACTCCATTATGCCTGCGATGGTGGAATCCTTTTATCACCATGCCACAGTTGTGGCAGTGTTTAAAGATGTCTGTAAGTTGACGCACTGGCAAGCTCTTCATCTCTTGACCCTGTTCAGCATCTCCTGTTAACCTTGTACTATGGACTTTGTTTTTGTCAAAGTTCCCCCGATCTTTGAGGCTCACTGCTATGAGAAGGGCATCAGCTTTAAGCTGGACTTGGGGCCCTTTGCCTATCTGTGGGCAGTCTATGCTGGCCCTTACCCACTGACGGAGGTGTTTGCTATGGAGCAAGGGTACCACCTGACTAACACCAGTGAGGGTCAGATGCTGAATATGCCGTTTTCCACTGGCTACATCTATAAGGTATTGTTCGCTTTTACATCATTTTGTAAGATGTTGGGAGCTTTCGGGCACAGTTAAACTTTGCATATGTTCTCCTGAACAGAACATTGGCATGAAGACTTTTGAAGCCACCTTCGAGATTCTTGTACGTGGCTTGAAGTCCTTGAAAGCGAAAGGCACCACCGTCAAAACTTGTCCGTTTGCCACAACTGAACTGATCGGTAAGAGGCTCATCATGTATGTATTGCTCATGTAAAGAAAGGGAGTTATTTTCATGAACATCCTTTCATCAACAAATGATGGTATTACTTAAAGAAAAAAATGTGTTTGCCTTGTTTCCAGTATGTTCCCCAAAAGGACAGGTGACCATAGTGGCAAACATGTCTGCCATCCCTAGTGCTGGGGACCCCTACAGGATTTCACTCCTGAACAGAACCTGTGGTGCCAAAGAAAGCGACAAATCGTCGGCCCTGTTCACGTTTGGGGTCCAAACCTGCGGAACGAAGGTTAAGGTAATGCACCAGTTTTCAATTATTTCATTTCTGTCACCAGAACATGAGCTTGGGACTTTTCTTTTCTTGACCGGCTTTGAGTAACGCAGAGCACTGTTTTGTTTCTAGCTTACAAATGATTTCGTCGTCTACGAAAACGAGGTAGTCTTCGAGCCAAAGATCCTCACTGAGAAAGGACCCCCACGTCTGGCCATGGAAGCTCCTGAAAGGTGCGCCTCTTTTCCAGCTGGTCCCTGCCTGCCTAGTTAGCATTGCAGAGATTAAACAGTACCCTCCCTTTCCACAGGATCACTGTGCAGTGTGCCTATCACTTGTCTGGCCTCTATCGCCTGTTCCAACTTCACAAGTTTTTATCTGACTATGCGGGTGTTGGCAGCATTCGACATGACCCGCACTTTGGTACGTGATGACTCGTAAAGCGTTGCTCAATGTGCTCCTTGTTGACTTCTGTTAATTTATCCTGCATTGTTTTCTGTGTCCTAGTCCAACAGAAAATGGCGTTCGATGGCAATGATCCCGCCGCAGCCCCCCTGCTTAATGTGAGCAGTGCAGAAGAAATGACGGCTGATAAGCCAACGAAATACAGCAAAGTGGTCTATTTCCTGAAGGACTTGTTGATGGCTAGCCTTCACCCCTGAGAAGGCAATGCTCAAGCCTAGGCTCTAGTTTTACGATAACCAAATGCTTGTTTAGTTTCACAGATGTTAAAAGGATACCGTTTGCTCAATAAAAGCTTTTTCTACTAAACCTTGTTTGTCATGTCCTTAAATTGCCATCCTTGCACTCACACTCCATAACCATACATTTTTATAGGTCTGTATTACTTTTGTTTGGTCTTTGCCCTGTTTAAACCCAATGTCTGAATATCCTTGGACAAACATTTATACATATTAAAATAATTCACTCACCGCCCCATCAGTGTGCTGAGGTCGGAGCCATCGGTAGGCTCACGCAGAACATGCCGGATCAAGGGTCTTCTTGCTAAATGTAACTGCAGACCGATGTGTTATAGCTGGCCTGGTGTTCCATCTGGTCACTCCATGCATTCCGGCCTAGAAAGTAACTTTCTTAAATTGATCATTAGGAGTGAGGCCCCTGCCATGAACACAAGGTATAGATGAAGGGACTGTTTACAGGTCAGCATACTTGAACATAAAGGGCCGATTGCTCCGTCAGTTAGCATTGCGCAAGCTCTGCTGCGCTATAAAACCGTACTCCTTAAAACGGAGGTTCTGGAGTTTAACACGCAGCTGCGCACGAGGTTGAACGTGATTGCTGTGTAACGACTCAAACAGGATCAGCTGATTCCTAGCTGACTCGGTTTAGACTGCTTGGAAACCGGAAGTACTCCGATTTTTAGTATACCCCAGAGCAGATGCAGTCTTAACTTCATGGTGGATGCATTTTGTGCTATAATTACCCACAAACTTAATGGGAATGCACAATGAACTTTAATATAATAAAAACGCTAATGATGACCTATATTATGAAATAGTCAAGGCTACTTTTTGTGGAAATCTGAGTCTGGAATCTGCCCTCACCTACGTCAATCAATTACTTGTCATTGTTTTCTCTTGGTGTGTGTGTATGCAAACGTGACTACTTAATTAATTGAAGACGAACTAATAGGCCTATGCGAGTAATTAGGGTAATGTCACGCCTTTCAATTCTCGGAGGAGAGTTAGGACCATTTTAGTTAAGCATTGACCTTTTTATGTTTCGTTGAATGGTACGATCCTCTGTGCGTTCATTTATTTTTTTTACATACAAATAATCTGTTCTTTGTAGAGTTTTAGTTGGGCACTTTAAGCAACTCCTATATTGTAGCCTGTATTGTACTGAAGGCCTACCTGGTGTAATAGGTGTAAATGCATCATACCTATTATTCATAAAACTAATTCTGTGTGTGTGTTGGTTATGATGGAGCCTTGTTTCATCCTGAAAACTGGTTTAGTCTCCTCTAAAACCAGTCAGTTGCGAGATTAGACGAACACGCACAAAATACGCCCTCTAGTGTCTGATGTGAATTCCTCTGAAGACACAGCAATTGAGATCAAGGTAAAACACAGCTGCAGCTTAAACCACAAGTACATATGACACAGCAATGGAGTTTAAGACGTCACGTGACTTCTTGCTTCACGGACGAGTTTAAACCCGTGTTAAACTCTAAAAAGTGGCTAAACTAGCGACAGAGCAATCGGCCCATTCAGGTCTGCCGTACCACACCCACAGTATCCAGTGTAACCTATGCTAAAGGAGAACGTAAGCATTATAGAAGCACCTTTCCTTAGCATTAGGAGAATTTAAACAGCTCTTATGGTCACCACTTGGATACTTCAGGGTAAAGTTAGGAACCTTCCTAAGCAAAGACTCTCTGACCGCAGCCTTTGAAACTGCTGATCACGGTTAAAAGATGACCCGTTCTCCTACATAAAATAAAACTATTAATCCAGGTTAAAATAGGATAGCACATTTTTTATCCCAGATCAAATAAGATAATATGCACTAATGATCGAATCCCACAAGTCACCCAAATTGCAGAAAATAGTCTTTTGCATCTCGTACTGTGTTTTTTGGTTTATTTCTTTTCATTTTTTTACAAATTGGGAAGATATGATTTTAATGTTATGCAACAGCCTGTACAATGCAACAAACTGAAAAAGAAAAACTAAAATACAAATCAACGTCTTGTACAAAGCAGCGAATGGGCCGCAGACAACCCATTTGTTTTCACATTTTGATTGGACAACGACCCATGTTCCCGCTCTGCCCATGGGCCGGGCCACAATGTATAGCGGACTCAACCCAACCAGTGCGAAAAACACAAAAGGAAACAAATACACAGACTGGGGTGAAACGCATCTCACGTAAAATAACACAAATGTATCAAATTGGCAACAAAACGTGGTTGGTTCATAAACGGATATGCTTGGATCATTTCACCCCCCCCCCCCCCCACCGTAGATAATCAATCGTGGTGTAAGTGAATACTTAAGAGTCTGCGTTGGATAAAAACACCCTCCCTCCCACCCACATGTGTATGATCATGAAGCACATAAAAGCAGACACGGTACATTCGCATTCACAATGTAAACTTGTAGCATTTAGCCTGACTTAATGCCCATGAGGGACTACCATGTTTCCCCGTCAGTGTGGGGGGGGGGGGGGGGGAGACGGACCACCAGTCAAGCGTTCTACCGACAGAAAGGTTGGCTGGAGACACAGGGAGGGGGGGGGGGGGTCCTTCAGATAAACGGCGTCTGTAGGGACGATGGCGGATAGCTAGTGCCGATGAGAGTGGGAACACGCGTATGTGTAAAGCAAATACAAAAGACGCCGTCGACTAGGTGTCTTACTTTGATTCCGTTTTGCTCCTTTAAATAGTTTTTACATTTGTGAGTATCCGAGTTAACCTCGAGGTTAACTTCACGCTTGAACCAAACCCTACATGCCCTTAGTTGTTTCCCGATGTATCGGCACATTAATGATGTTACTTCTAGGGTGTGTGTGCGTGTGTGTTCTCAGTTCCCCCTCCACAGTATTAGCCTGTGGGGCCCCTGACCTTCTAGAAGCCAAATATAAAGAACTACAAAATAACCGAACTACAAATACCAAGAGAGCAACAGAGTGAAAGACGGACCGACGAACAGGCAAACCTTGGTGAGAGGTGGGCGGGGCAGGGATGGACACACACACACACACACACACACACACACACACACACACACACACACACACACACACACACACACACACACACACACACACACACACACACACACACACACACACACACACACAATTACATGTGTAAACATTGTTCTTCTTCTGTCATCCTACAACCACGACACACAAACTGAGGTTCATCTCCGGCTCTTTGATTCTGAAGGCTCTTCCATGACACATGACAGCCCCCCCGCCCTCCCTCCCCGCCCGCCCTCCCTCCCTCCCTCCCTCCCTCCCTCCCTCCCTCCCTCCCTCCTCCTTCAGTCAGGTCTTTGTTGAACTGGATTCCCCTCGTCTTTTCGCCCTCCCATACATTTCAATAGTCTGATAGTCGCTGAGCGGATGGGGTGGCACAAGGTGGAGACAAGCCGGGTGGTGGTGGTGGTGGTGGTGAGGTTGGGTGGGGTTGGGTGGGAGGGGGGTGGATAGTCCACCAGTACAGCTGCCCTGGGCCAGCCTCCTCACAACGGGACAGGTCCACGTCACCAAACTACAGTTTTCTTTTTTCTTTTTACTCACAAACGTCAGAACGAGGCGTCGGATGGCGGGGGGGGGGGGGGGGGAGGGGGGGGGGGGGGGAGGGGGGGGGGGGGAGGGGGGGGGATAGCGACGAGGAAATAAGTGCCAGAAGACCAAACGACAAAGACGGCGAGGACGACGGGGTAGCGTGGCGACGGTGGAAAAGGAGAACAGGGTCCGGAAAGAAGGAAAAGAAAAATGAAAAACGAATGAAAAAACAATAAAGAGTGACAGAGAGAGGGGGGCGGGTGAACAGACTCTGTGTGCGGATGGGGAACGGGTCACTTTTAAAAATCGCCCCACGAGTGTCTCAAACATAAAGTGCAGGCAGTATCGGTCCTCCACTGGAACCGCAGTCGCCCCTCCCTCGCTCATTTAAAAGTGTCCAAGGGTCAAATAAACCAAAAAAAAAAGAAAAAACGTCAAAACGTTGAATCGTCAACAATCCACAACAGGAATACGGTATTCCGGAGAAGTCTCTTTTTGCTCGGGAAGGCGGGGGGCCGTCGCATTTGGTTGTCTGTGTTCCGTTCCAAGTCCAGGGGAGTGTCTCAGAGTGGCGCGGTCGACGCCCCCCCTTCACCTCTTCAAACTCCTCCCCCCTCTCCCCCACAGTCCCCCCCCGTCCCCGTCCCCGTCCCCCGTCCCCCCGGTGGTGGGGGGGGCGTCACTCCACCCGGATCAGCAGTCCGTACAGTAGGGTTCCCCCCTGCTCCTTGGAGGTCCACTCGATCTCCGTGTTGCTGAAGCGGGGGTCCAGGGGCTCGCTGGCCCCCACCGCCTGGGGACCCACCTTGTAGGAGCCGGGCCGCACGCACACCTGGAAGCCCACCTGGGCCTGGTGGCACCGGTGGGAGCGGGGGTCCCGGAATCTAGAGAGGAGGAGGAGGAGGAGGAGGAGGAGGAGGAGGAGGAGGAGGAGGGGGAGGAGGAGGAGGAGAGGAGGTGGAGGAGATCTTGATGAGGGCAGGTTCATAAATGAGGTGGTACAGTTGTAGCATCAGGGCTGATGTAGCATCAGGCAGCTGGATACATATTTGTACATTATTATCTATTAGAGCATTTTGTGTATTTTTTTTCAGGTGGAAGTTAAGCTCTCAGTTTCAAAGTGGCTTTTTTGGAGGGAATTGCTGAATAAATGCATCAGGTTTCCAAACTCAAAAAAATCATTGTTTGAATAATAGTGATTTCAGATTTACCAAAATAATCTTAATTAGGATTTTTTTTCCCCAAAATCAAGCAGCTCTAGCCTGACGTAGCCTCAGGGCTGACGTAGCCTCAGGGCTGACGTAGCATCGAGGCTATCCGTTTAAAGTGAGACTATGGCAGCGCCGGCCGCAGACTGGGGGGGACTTACTGCACTTTGGGGGCGAAGGTCTCCTGTCCGGAGTAGCGCATGGTGGGCGACAGCTGCACCCTGGGCAGCTCCTTGCCCGGGGGGCAGTTCTCCTCGGGCTCCGAGTAGCCGCCGTGGGGTTCCTCCGTCTTCACCGGAGACACCGAGAGCACGGACGACGTGCCTGCAGGGGGGGCACAGCCACGCAGGGTTTACCTCCGACGCCAGACGCTGCTCCCCCACATCGTTAACAGCATGGACAGCGTTAGCTCCAGACGCTAATAGTTAGCATCGACAGCGTCGGCACATAACACTAATGCTAATCCTAAATGTAGTAAATTAATGCTAATACTTAACATTCGAAGTGTAAGCATGAACACTAATTATTAGCATTGGCGTCGTTAGCTCCGAATTCTGATACTTTGCATTGGCCGTGGTAGCATCAAATGCTACTCGTTAGCATTGGCGCCTACCAGGCAGCAGCTGGCTGTGGTCCAGGGTGCGTCTCAGGGCACCCACGGTGGTGCCGTGGTAGGCGATGTGCCACTTCTTCAACGCATTGGACACCTCACAGTGGGCCTTGATCCTGGAGGGGGGGGGGGGGGGGGAAAGAAAGAAAGAAAGAAAGAAAGAAAGAAAGAGAGAGAATTGTTTAAAAAGCCATTAGACCCTTTTGCAGTAGACTTCACTTCTTCTTCTGCACTTCTTTAGATAAAAGTAGCAGACGGATAATTATGAGTTATCTGTAAAGCACTCAAACCACCCAACTCACTGACATCCAACCACAGGCTCAACAACAACAACAACAACAACATCAGCTCCCAGTCACTAGCCAGCGTCCGCTCTGGATGGGCTGAGGTTGATCGGCGGGCCCTACCTGAGGGCGAAGCGGCACCAGCCGAAGGGCAGGGCGTAGTCGCGGGGGGGCTCCCCCCTCTTGTAGTAGGCCTCGTCGCCCCGCAGCTTGTGGCACGACTCACAGTAGCACAGGTTGGACTTGGTGTCCTCGCTGAAGTAGCCGTCTGGGGGCAGAAGGACATTCAGAGGATGAAGAGGGTTTGGCTTGGTGAGGGGGGACGCAGAGGGGCGATCGACATCCTTTATTGATCCAGGGAAACGCCATTACAACATATACAAATAAAAACTGACACACAAACGCAAACAGATATGAACCGTCGGTCAAACAACCGGAACAACACTGCAATACATGAAGTAAATACATAAATAATACAATACATGGCATGAAGAGATGCCCTTTGAATGATCTCGACACTGCGGACGAAATGTTACAGCGGAAGGAGAGCTAGCTGCAGTCCGATACCAAACTCTCAGTGACATGCTCTAGAATGGCGTTTTGAATTCATAATGATCAATAATCTTGTAAAAGTCCATATGATAGTGGTGATAATACTTGATCCCATGTCGCCTTACGGAGGCACAGAGGGCAGGCCGTAATGAGACACACTACAACGTAAGACGCCGTCGTGTTAAAAGGAACAAAAGAGAGGCTACACTCGGTGCAACCTCTCACAACCGCATGCGGCCTAGCGGGCTAACCTGCTAGCAGGCTTACAGGCTAACAGGCTAGCATGCTGGCGTACCGGGCAGCGTCAGGAGTTCCTTGAAGCGCGCGCACAGCGCCTGGTACTCGCACGTCTTGTTGGGGTTCACCTCCGGAGGCGGGGTCCAACATACGCTCTCTTTGATACCTGGGACACACACGCACACACACGCACACACACACACACACACACACACACACACACACACACACAACCACACACACACAGTCAAAAAACAGGACAAGCCTCGTTGCGTTGAGCCGTTGTTTCTTCCCGGAGAGGGGCTGAACATGGCCGTCATCTCACCATCCACCATGTCGGCTTTCTCCATGTCGCCCTGGCAACGGGCCTCGCTGCCCTCCCCGCTGGCGGCTGGCACGCTGTTGGTCACTATGGTGACCTGCCATGACAACACCACCAGGGCGTTAGGATACAGGCACGGGTACATGTAGTCAGCGCACTTCATAAGTGATCTATTTAGCGTTCACTTAGGTAGCCAGCTATCCAATAAGCTATCAGCGAGTTAGCCAGCATGGTCGCCATCAATCAAGAGTTAGCTTTCCAATTAGCTGTTGCTAAGCAATAAATAGCAATTAGCTTTCCGTTGCACTTAACGATGCACAGAATTCATTACAATTCAAATATTCTGTTTCAAAAGTCGCAAGCAGTGTGTTTATGCGTTTGTTTTTGCATGTTTGTGTGTGCTTGTGTGTGGATCATGTTTATGCGAAGGAGTGAGTGAGTGTGTGTGGATTATGTGTGTTTATGTGAGTGAGTCCATTCTTGAGTGAGTGCGTTTGCGTGTGTGTGTGTGCGCGTGTGTGAGTCCGTGCGCGTGTGTGGGTGTGTGTCCGTCCGTCCGTGCGCGTGCACTGACCTGCTGACACTGGCCGTAGAGGTCTATGAGGGGGTAGCAGGGCGAGGGGATGTCCTGGGCGGCCACGCCCTGGTCCATGCCGTTGACGTAGAGGTGCAGGCCGCCGGCCGCGTCCACCAGCAGCCCCAGCACCGTGCCCTCCGGACACGTGTCCAGGTTGGGCCCGTAGTTCTCACAGATCTGAGGGGTTAGCAACAGGTTGGTACTGTGTGTTTATGTGAGGGGGGGTGGGGGGCTCAGTGTGTGACTGTGTGTGTGTTGAGATAGTGTGTGCGTGTGTTTGAGATGAGGGAAGGCAGTGTGTGTGTTTATGTGAGGGGGGTGGACGCCTTTACCCCATCCACACTGTGGGGGTGTGTGTGTGTGTGTGTGTGTGTGTGTGTGTGTGTGTGTGTGTGTGTGTGTGTGTGCCCACCTTCAGGGAGTTGTGGAACACGGAGTCCCTCTGCAGCAGCCAGGTGGAGCGCTTCAGGCAGCACGCCGCCGAGGGGAAGTTGAGGCGGTCGGGGGCGTGGCCTATCACCCCTAGCGACAGGGAGGAGGTCCAGCTGGGGTTCAGACGGTCGATCTGGAACTGGGGGGGGACGCAGGAAGAATGAGGGGTCACACACACACTGCCTCCACACCGCACACACACACACACAACCTCCACCCATCACACACACACACACACACACTACCTCCACCCATCACACACACACACACACACACACACACACACACACACACACACACACACACACACACACACACACACACACACACACACACACACACACACACACACACACACACACACACACACACACACACACCTCCACCCATCACACACACACACACACACACCTCCACCCATCACACACACACTCTACCTCCACCCATCACACACACACACACACACACCTCCACCCATCACACACACACACCTCCACCCATCACACACACACACCTCCACCCATCACACACACACACACACACACCTCCACCCATCACACACACACTCTACCTCCACCCATCACACACACACACACACACACACACCTCCACCCATCACACACACACACCTCCACCCATCACACACACACACCTCCACCCATCACACACAAACAGACACTACCTCGACCCATTATAAAAATACACACACTACCCCCACCCACCACCACCACCACACCCCCCCTACCTGGAAGAGCTGCTGGGGGCAGAGGGGCTGGGAGGTGACCAGCAGGCCCTGGTTGTAGCTGGAGACGCGCGCCGCCGTCTGGCTCTGATTGGACAGCTGGATGTTCTTGCCGTGGTTCTCCAGGAAGGACATGACGGTGGGCGGGGCCAGAAGGGGAGGAAGAGGAGGAGGAGAACCGGCGCAGGTCTCGCTCTCCACCTGGACGAGAGAGAGAGAGAGAAAGAGAAAGAGAGAGAGGGAGAGGGAGAGAAAGAGAAAGAGAAAGAGAAAGAGAAAGAGAAAGAGAAAGAGAAAGAGAAAGAGAAAGAGAAAGAGAAAGAGAAAGAGAGGGAGAGGGAGAGGGAGAGGGAGAGGGAGAGAGAGAGAGAGAGAGAGAGCGGGGTTCACCAACACTGATCTGACCACAAAGACGATGATTCTTGTCCCTCTGTGACTCTACCTACCCCTGCCCCCAAGTCTCCCTCTGCCTCTCCACTCCTCTCTCTACCTCCTCTCCCTCTCTCCCCCCCTCTTCCCCAGACCTTTCTCTCTCTCTCTCTCTCTCTCTCTCTACCCGTTGGCCATGTCTCTACTGCCCGCTGTCTCCCTCCCCCTCCGTGTCTCTCTGCGTCTCCTTCTCCCTCCCCTGTCCCCAGGTCTCTCCCTCCACCCCCCTCCCCCCTCCCTCCCCCCCCCCTCGGGGCCCTACCTCCAGCAGCGGGGTGCAGCGCTCCTCCTCCCCCTCCTCGCTGTAGCTCTCGGAGGTCAGCGAGGGCGCCTTGGTCCCCTCGGGGTCCTCCGTCAGCGAGGAGCTGACGATGGAGACCGCCGTCACGCGGCCGTACAGGTCCAGCACCGCGTACACGTTCTGCCAGGGGGGGGGGTGGTTACAACAGTGTGTGTGTGTGTGTGTGTGTGTAGGGGTCAGTGTGTGTGTGTGTGTGTGTGTGTGTGTGTGTGTGTGTGTGTGTGTTTCTGTGTGTGTGTTTCTGTGTGTGTGTTTCTGTGTGTGTGTTTCTGTGTGTGTGTGACTGTTTGACTGTGTGTGTGTGTGTGTGTGTGTGTGTGTGTGTGTGTGTGTGTGTGTGTGTGTGTGTGTGTGTGTGTGTGTGTGTGTGTGTGTGTGTGTGTGTGTGTGTGTGTGTGTGTGTGTGTGTGTGTGTGTGTGTGTGCGTGTGTTTCTGTGTGTGTTTCTGTGTGTCTCTGTGTGCGTGTGTGTGTGAGACTGTGTGTGTGTCTGTGTGTGAGTCTGTGTGTGTTTCTGTGTGTGTTTCTGTGTGTGTTTCTCTGTGTGTGTCTCTGTGTGTGTGTTTCTGTGTGTCTCTGTGTGCGAGTGTGACTGTGTGTGCGTGTGCGTGTGTGTACCTTGGCTACAGCCGTGGCCGCGGGCCCCATGTCCTCCCCGTCGATGAACACGTGCATGGTGTCGTCGCTGCATCGCTTCACGCCCACGCGGTTACCCACCTGCTCATCACCACGACGACGGCGACAACAACCACAACAACACGTTACCCACCGTTACCCCGGCGGCCATTCACACAAACTACAGATCAGATTTTGAATTGTCTCAAAGATGCATTACTTTTCCCAGAACACCACGACTATGTCCTCAAACTCAACACTCCACCAAATGCTTTCTCCCTCCCCCATCTCTCCCCCTCCCTTTCCCTCTCTCGCTCACCCCCCTCCCCCCCACAACTACGAAAACAGAATCTCACAAAAGAGGCACATGTTAGCGAAGCGCGGCGCGCGTTAGCACCTAGCGAAGCGTGCGTTTCAGTGTGCGCCTGTGCGTGTGTGTGCCTGTGTGTGTGTGTGTGTGTGCGGCGTGCACTTGGCCCTCCTCACCCGCAGGCGGTGCAGCGAGCAGCCGTAGTTCTGGCGCTGCAGCAGGCCGTTGCGCCGCACCTCGGCGCCCGCCAGCAGCCAGGTGACGCGCGAGCGCAGCTGGGGCAGCGAGGCGGTGAGGCCGGCCAGCGGGCAGGAGGGCAGCTCAGGGGGCGCCAGCGTGGTCAGGCCCACGTGGAGGGAGCCCCCCCACTGCTCGTCCACCTCGTCCACCTTCACCTGGAGGGGGGGGAGAGAGGGGCTTAGTCATTATTATTATTATTATTATAATATCCTTTATTTAACCAGGTTTAGGCCCAATCCCATTTCTGCCCCTTACCCTCTTCCCCTTCCCCCTTCCCCTTCCCCCTTCAAAACAAGGGGGAGGGGTAAGGGGAAGGGGTAAGGGGAAGGGGTAAGGGGTAAGGGGTAGAAATGGGATTGGGGCTCAGTCTATTGAGATTCAAATCTCTTTTACAAGAGTGACAGCGGTACACGGTTCCAACATAAAACACAAGACGAAGGCCAGGTTCAATACTCAGTGCGATAGTAATAATACGTTTAGATCATTGACTAAAACATTTGCAGTTTCCGATGGAGTCCGACATCAAACTATTTACGACAGCTTTAAATTCACTGAGAGTAACTAGGGCTTGCAGCTTGAGCTGCTTCTGCAGGTTGTTCCAGGAAGAGGGTGCAAAAACCTTAAAGGCCTTTTTTTCCCAGTTCTATCCGCGAGTTCATCATCAAAGTTAAATCAATTCAATTAAATTCACATTTTATTTGTATAGCCCTTAATCACCATTACAGTCTCAAAGGGATAAACAGGCCGAATATTTATGACACGTTATCAACGCGACGGATCACAACAATGACGCAGCAGAGGACGTTCAGTTCGTTGTTAAAAGTGGAGAGGGGACAACCTTGTGTTTTAAATGCCTGCGGGTGTGACAGTAAATAACAATGGCCACCCCTCTACATTAAAGTCCCGTTCCATTATCCTCCCTGTTCCCCCCTCTGGTTAATCCCAGAGGGGAAGAGAAGCACTGCCAAACCGGACGGACATCATAATGGCGATGAAAACCCTTTTTTAGTGTGAGAAGCAGAACAAGAAGTCTGTAACACTAACCACTCTCTCCCTAGGGGGCGTGTAGTCCTGGACGGAAAATACTGTGCTACATGATTACGATGTCTGTACAGAGCGGAGGTGAACCAAAAAAACGAATTTGCCCATTTTCAGCATGTTTTGTGAATTTGCTTCCTCGTCACATCAGTCCAGACGTCTGCCAAACGTATCAGTGTACGTTATCGGGCCACCCCAAGTGATTAGCAGCCAGGTTGTTTTTATGACAAGTTAACCATTCAATTCTATTATTTTTCAGAAATGGAAATGAAGCAGCCAGTATCGCTATCGTTTAGTCCGTGGTCTCTGAGGACCAGCCATGCCTAAAGGCTCAGTTATGGCTCCACGGCGATGTGACGCAATGACCACGCAGACGTGAACTCGTTTTGGTCCTGCGTCGGGTTCTAGTGAGCGGACCAATCACAGCCCTTGCTGCCGCGTCGCCTCGACGCAAGGTTACAATTTTTGGGAGGCTCACGTCAGGCGACGTGGATCCATAACTAAGCCTTAAGAGCTACCGCCGGTTGGGGAACGGGGATATAGGCGATCAATACCCCTCCATGTCGACCATCAATCATTCGTACCTCAAACATCTCGTCCGTCCGGAGCTCCTTGGCGCTGAACACGATTCCGTGGGCGTAACCGCCGACCCGTACCGCATGGCAACTGTCGCCTAGCAACACCACGTTCTTACCGTGCTTGTTGTGGAGACGGTGGGCCACGCCCGCCACTGCAAACACACAAGACACAGACACAGACACACACACAGACACACACACACACACGAGAGAGAGAACAGACTTTGGTAAATAAGTTCTAAACTGGACCGTACTCTGTACTTGGGATCGATTAAAGTCATAATAGTCTACATATCTTTTATAAAAAGATCGACCCTATTCTTACGACAGACCTGTCATGAGATTATTATCCAATAGTTAATGAATACAATTGTTCAAAACAACTCCTGAAAACATTGGCCAAACCCCCCCCCCCCCCCGAGTTTTGTAAGGACACAAATCTGAAATTCATTGATTCTACTCTATTGAGATCTAAGGATATCTTGGGAGCCTGCGCTGCCCGCCCCTGGCCACTAGAGGGGGATGGTGTGCGAGTACCGGGGGATTGGACGGGGAAGCTCTTCTCCGTGATGTTGCTGGTGCAGAGGCTGTTGTCCAGCGGGCCCGACGAGCTGGTGATGGACACCTGGACGCACTGGCCGTACAGGTCGATGACGGCAAACACCTCTGGGGGGCGCCAGAGAGAGGGGGGGGGGGTTTAGAGAGTCATTCGAGGACAACAACGGTAACAATTTGTTTGAGGCGGGGTCAGAATCGACCTTGGGGTCATCATCGGACTCACACAGGAGTTGCTCTTATAAATAAAATACAATTACATAAAATGTGAACTGATACAATATATGTATACATATATATATATATATATATATATGAAAATTAAAAGATATATATAAAGATATACAATAAGGTGATACAATATAAAGATATAGAAAAATAAAAAGATACATACAGACATAAAATAAGAAAAAATAATATATATATATATTGTTGTAAAATTACAATAAAATAAAAGGTGAACTGATACAATATATAGATGTATAAAAAATCTAAAGATGTATATAAATGATGTTATAAAATTAAAATAAAATAAAATAAAAAGCTGAACTGGCATACAATAAAAAATAAAATAAAAATCACAGCTACATAAAGATAATGCTGAGGATGTGATTAACTCCCATCAGGGCGGGGGGGGGGGGGGGGGGCTCCTCACCCTTGCCGGGGGGCAGGCCGGTGCAGGCCACGCCTTGGTCCACGCCGTTGATGTAGTAGTGCAGGTCGCCGCTGGCCGAGCGCATCATGCCGATGCGGGAGCCAGTGGTCAGGGAGTCCAGGTCACAGCCGTAGTTGTTGCGCATGGTGTTGCCGTCCTGCATGATGGCCGTCCCGCTGAAGGGGGGGGGACACAGAACGGCTGTAGTAGAGGTGGCGGCTCGCTGGGGGGGGGGGGGCACTACGACAGGAAGGGCGATGTCGCACAACGACGTCGGTTAGGAAATGTCTGATTCATTCTAAACTGTGCCGTCTCCTCCTCGGCTCGAAAGGTAGTGAACCTTTTCATCCCGCCTTCACCCGATGACGTTTTACCATAAAGGTTAAGGAGAGGTGGCGTAAAGGTTAGGAGATTTGACGTTCCGAACTGGGCCCCCCGGTCTTTTGTACTGGGGTGGTGAGGATGCTACGTAAGCATCCCCTCCCAACAACCTCTACCACGCACCGACCGGTCTCCCATCCAGGGACGCACCGGGCCCGGCCCAGCTTAGCTTCCAGAGAAGCCAGGGTAGCTACGCAGGGAGCCGGCCTCAGGTAGGTGGCTACCTGAGCTATACACTATTGATCCGTATTTTAAACACATAAATCACATGTGCGAACTGCACAATGCCAAAAAAGTTAGGGTTAGGGTTGAAATAAATGTCATTTTGTATTTTCGTTGGGATCCATAATTGTTTCACAACTACCGATACGAGAGCCGTAAGGTCTTAAAGGAGAAGCGCCTTTAATGAATATATCTTCCTGTTCGTTCAGAGGCTGCAGAGCCGCCCACTCCTCTAAACTACACCTCGGTTCAGACTCCCTAAGCGGAGCACAGGTGTGTCTCATCAACCCCTAACGAGCAGGAACCCCGTCGGCCAATCAGAGGGGAGTCACGCAGTAGCAGGTGTTTCACCTGTAGGGGGAGTCGTCTGACGCACACCAGTGTACGAACACGGGGGGGAGGGGCCTCAGCCTCCCGGGGGGGGGGGGGGGGGGGGGGGGGGGGGGGGGGGGAGGGGCCTCAGCCTCCCGGGGGGGGGCCCTTACCTGAGCATCCACGTGTCATAGTCGATGTCCGTCATGGTGTTGGGGAACTCCAGCTCTTCTGGCCGGATGGCCGTCACGCCTAGAGACAGCGACACAGAGGAGGACGGCACGACTACCAGCATGTTTTAACATGATCGTAGAGCAGGGAGGACAGCACACACACCATATCCCCCCCGCCCCCCCCCCCCCCCCCGACGGACCTGCCCGCTCACACAGTCAAACAATCCCCCCCTTAGTGGCTTTGCTTCAGAGGGAAGACGCCTTGACTACTCGCAGTGCTACGGATGTCGTATCAGATACTAGTGTGGCGTGTGGGAGTTTGGCCGCCACCTAGTTGGCGTGTAGCTTGGACATTGTTACAACAACTGCTACATATTTAAGTCAACAAATTGGTACTCTTTAACTGCCAGTGTGACATCAACAATCATATGCACATTTAAAAAAATATATATAATAATGAACACGCACATTGTTTTTTTTACATACACAATTAAATATATTTCTATACGCCTGTATTGCCTGGATGTCAGTTTGTGTTCGGTATGTAGCAACATGCTTTGAGGTGGTTTTCGGTCTCTAAACGTTTCGCCGTGTTGTCCGCGTGCGGAGGGGCGGGGCCAGTTTTACTCAAACGACTCACCTGCCTCGATGGAGCCCGACCATCGGTCCACCATCCTCTGGATGATGATCTCAAACAGCTCCCCGTCCCGGAGACACCTGGGGGGGGGAGGGGGGGGGAGGGGGGGGGGGAGGGGGGAGAGGGGGAGAAGGGGGGAGAGAGAGACAGAGGACGATAGCATTAGCTCCAATGCTAACTCACTCTGGAATTCCCTTCCAGTGACCTCATTTAAATGCAGACCAAAAACAGTGTTTAGTTAAATTCAAGGCCCTTCCAAATTGTTTGGGTGACTTTTCACTTTTCATTTATATGTTCATACTATTATCATTTTAACTTGAATGTATGCATCATTTTAATTCTATTGTCTCTTAATATCTATTCAAACCACCCTATGGTTGGTCGTGTCTTTCTATGTTTCTCCTAAAAGCGCATTGAGTCAGTGTGTACCATATGAAATGTGTTACACAAATAAACTTGACTTGACTCGCTTAGTGCTAAACCACCACACTGCCTCACGGTGCAATAAAGGCTTCAGATTAAAGTTTGCAACATGGAGGCAAAAAGATTTCTGAAAAAGATTTTTAAAAGAAGATGCGATAAAAAAAAACATGTTTTTATCGCATGTACACCCCTGGAATAAATGTGATTGAGTGCCCTGATGTGGAGAACATCATAGCACTGGCTGGAGACAGATGGACATGAATTATTCAACACCCTTTGCTTGATTAGCGGGCAAACCAGCATGATGTTCCCCACCAAAACTCTCTCACTGGAACCCGCGATTACAAATCATTAGCAGCCCTGCTACAACCTTCTGCTCCTCAAACGGAGATCAGAAGAAAGTTGATTTATATCAATCAGTCAGTCCGCCAGCCTGCCTCCGACATAAGCGGCTTATAGTGCATTAAAGCGGACACATTCTACCACCAGGTGCGAGTGTGATTCGCCGTTACAAGCCGTTTGGGAAATCGGCCTCTTCTGACATCACAGGTGGGCGCGTCCACCTAGATGTGTGCTGGACAGATCGGCCTACCCGGTGGACTGTTGCAAACAGTCTTTCCATCTTTCCAGCACACATCTACGTGGACACGCCCACTTGTGAGGTAAGAAGAGGCATCTGTTCATCCCATAACATGTCACCTTTAAGGCTCAAATAAATACTCATCTACCGATTAATCCACAACATCAAACAACACCCTGAGGGCCCCAAAACAGACCGGAAGCCCCGCCCCTCTCCGACGCACCTGTTGGAGATGACGATGGCGTCGTTGAACTCGCTGCGGCAGTTCTGGCGCAGCGCGGTGCGCCCGCCGTTGGTGATGACGGCGTTGGCGCCGTGCAGGTGGTGGAAGCGCAGGTCGTTGGCGGGGTTGGCGCCCCCCAGCGAGCACGGGCTCCCGGGGGTCATGGCGGTGGGGCCCTCCAGGCAGTCCTCGGGGAGGGGGGGAAGGTCGGCTGGGGGGGGGGAGAGGACACAGCGGGGGGGGGGTTAGGACGGGGAAGGAGGAGTAAGTAGCCCCGATAACGCCGTTCTGTCGGATCCGTTGCCACCTTTTCAGGCAGCGACGGATCCGTCGGCCAATCAGATCGCGTGACCCATACGTCAGACAAGCCTTCCAGGATCACCGATCCGTCGGCCAATCAGATCGCGTGACCCATACGTCAGACAAGCCTTCCAGGATCACCGATCCGTCGGCCAATCAGATCGCGTGACCCATACGTCAGACAAGCCTTCCAGGATCACCGATCCGTCGGCCAATCAGATCGCGTGACCCATACGTCAGACAAGCCTTCCAGGATCACCGATCCGTCGGCCAATCAGATCACGTGACCCATACGTCAGACAAGCCTTCCAGGATCACCGATCCGTCGGCCAATCAGATCGCGTGACCCATACGTCAGACAAGCCTTCGGTCTTCCGTCGGCGTACGCGTGCAGTGGGAACGCGTAAGGTACACCGGGTTCGATCCCCTGTGTGTGTTCAAGGTGTCGCGGTTGAATTTGTTTCCTGAATGACTCAACAGGAGGAAATAAAGTTGTACGCTTGATCTCAACGCTAAAGGATTAACATTATGAAGGGATCAAAGGAGGATTTATTTTGTTGGTTAGTGAATAACATTATTTTAATCAGTTGAACATGTATTACTATTTTGGAAAATGTGTTTAAAAGAAAATAAGTGCCATGTCATTTCTCCCTTTGACTCCCTGATGTAATGAGAAATGGCATAAAAGTGCACGTGTGATTGCCCGGGCCTGTAAAGAGGCCTCTACAATCCCACATTTACCGGCCCTCGTATAAACCCAAAGTGTGACCAACGCCTTCCCCATCCAGTTGGGAAGGAGACATAAAGTCCAAAACAGCCCAAATATGAAGAAACACAACAGACAAACCACGTATTCTTTTGATCGCATGACGTGTACCGTGACGATGGGTACTTTCGGGGAAACGTTAAACACAAAAACAGGACATGTGCGCTAGTGAACCTTGAAACTCCGGCTACAAACGCTGGTCATAACAAACATCCCCTTGTCTGGAGAGGTCAGGACTGAGGCCGGCCCAGTTAATAATTCATAAAGTTGGATTCCTCTGAAACCACACTGAACGTGTGTTTGAAGGCCGACGGTTGAATAACATTCTCCGAACAGAAGATAAGAGGGCCGTCAGACTCTCAGCCAATGGCCTTGAGAGTTCAACCTGGCGTTGAACTCTCAAACCCCGTCACTGTTACTACGGATACAGACGAGTAACTGTCGCGTTTAGTATTTAGAGTTTGGTTTAGTATTCTTAGTAAACTATCGGATCTCGTTTTCCTTTTCTTCTTATTATTTTTTTGGAGGTACCCAACATACCATATGGCCATGAGGTCTTTTGTCACCGGCTCGTTAAAAATAAAAAACACATGGTTATGTACATATGGTGAAGAGCCATTTACTGTCTGCCCCTGATGTTCATAATTCCTGGATATATTGGTTGCCTGGCAACCATATGCGTCGAGTACCTATGCTTAAAATAAGCTCGCTTTGTACAGAGGGTGTCATAAAGACACGGGAGAAGGGAGTTTAAAATTAAACAAGTGCGATATACCAAGATAACTTCTGTGCAATAGACATCCGATCCTGAACATTTGCATTGAAAGAGAAAATTCTAGCAAATCAAAATTGAACGATCCAATCATCCGTTGAATATTCCCTTCTAGGCGTTTGTCGGTGTTGGCTCTCCCTACCCGCTCACTACGGTGTTGCGTGTCTCCTCCAATGGGATCGTCGGTCATTTTATAACACTGTTATTGCAGTGGGAGAGAGATTTCTCGTTTGCCCCAATTTCATTGAATCCCCCCCCAGGGTGGACCTGCCCTCGGTGAATACAGGTCAGGGCTACCAGCGGAAGCACACCTCGCCTGGGCCCCTGATGTTTAGAGCGGGTCGCTTTGTGCCAAAGAGATGTGTCCCAGATTTACTACCAACCACTTATAACCCCCTCCCCCGTC
>NC_082398.1:3968810-4006860 GCF_031168955.1 Gadus macrocephalus | reverse complement strand
CAGAACCGTTAGACCACACCCACACAGAACCGTTAGACCACACCCACACAGAACCGTTAGACCACACCCACACACAGAACCGTTAGACCACACCCCCACAGAACCGTTAGACCACACCCCCACAGAACCGTTAGACCACACCCCCACACAGAACCGTTAGACCACACCCACACAGAACCGTTAGACCACACCCACACACAGAACCGTTAGACCACACCCACACAGAACCGTTAGACCACACCCACACAGAACCGTTAGACCACACCCACACACAGAACCGTTAGACCACCCCCACACAGAACCGTTAGACCACACCCACACACAGAACCGTTAGACCACACCCACACAGAACCGTTAGACCACACCCCCACAGAGCCGTTAGACCACACCCCCACAGAACCGTTAGACCACACCCCCACAGAGCCGTTAGACCACACCCCCACAGAGCCGTTAGACCACACACCCACACAGAACCGTTAGACCACACCCCCACACAGAACCGTTAGACCACACCCACACAGAACCGCTAGACCCCACCCCCACACAGAACCGTTAGACCACACCCACACACAGAACCGTTAGACCACACCCACACACAGAACCGTTAGACCACATCCCCACAGAACCGTTAGACCACACCCACACAGAACCGTTAGACCACACCCACACACAGAACCGCTAGACCCCACCCCCACACAGAACCGTTAGACCACACCCACACACAGAACCGTTAGACCACATCCCCACAGAACCGTTAGACCACACCCACACAGAACCGTTAGACCACACCCACACAGAACCGTTAGACCACACCCACACAGAACCGTTAGACCACACCCACACACAGAACCGTTAGACCACACCCACACAGAACCGAGGGGCGGGCTCAACACAGTGTAACACAGTCAATTTGGCGACTTTGTCGTTAGTTTTAGCGACTTTTAGTCATCTCCGGTGACTGAAAACGTGTCTAGCGACTGGCGGCAAATCCGGCGACTTTTTCTTGTTATCCCTCGTCCCTGAACACATCTCCCTCTCTCCCTCTCTCCCTCTCCCCCTCTCCCCCGCCGTGGCCTCGTCCTCACCCAAGCGCAGGTTGGTCATGGTGGAGGGCAGCTGCAGGTAGGCGGGGTTGTGCGTGGTCACGCCGATCTCGATGGAGCCCGCCCACTTGTCCACCATCTTGTCGATGCGCACCTGGAACACCTCGTTGGAGCGCAGGGGCCGGGCGCTCAGCACCACGCCGTGGTTGAAGTCGTCCGTGGCGCTGAGGGGGGGGGACAGAGGAGCGGCGGTCACACGGCGGGCACGTTGACGTTTCTACCCCTTACCCCTTAGCCCTCCCCCTTGTCTTGAAGGGGTAAGGGGAAGGGGTAAGGGGTAGAAATGGGATTGGGCCTGAGGCCCAATCCCATTTCTACCCCTTACCCCTTCCCCTTCCCCCTTCAAAACAAGGGGGAGGGCTAAGGGGAAGGGAGGGAGCAGGTTTATGAGCTCCAGCAGAGTCAATTACAATGAGGGCCTTTAGCAGACGCTTTTATCCAAAGCGACTTACATGGGTTAATACACACGTTGACACACCGACGGCAGAGTCGACCGCGCAAGGCGACAGCCAGCTCGTCAGGAGCAGGTAGGGGTTAAGCGTCTCGCTCAGGGACACGTCGACACTCGGCTAGGAGGAGCCGGGGATCGAACTAGCAACCTCTCGGTTACATGACAACTGCTCTACCTCCTGAGCTAAGCCGACCCACGAGCTAAGCAGACGGTTCAGAGACAGCCGCTTCGCCGTCGTCGGACCACCACAAGGTGGCGCTCATCCACACTAACCATGCTCCTGCTGTCTTTATGTACCAGGGCACGGTAATATGAAGACTAGTGAAGATGAGCTTGCTACCCGGGCCCCCATAAGCCTGCTACCCGAGCCCCCATAACCTTGCTACCCGGGCCCCCATAAGCCTGCTACCCGGGCCCCTATAAGCTTGCTACCCGGTCCCCCATAAGCCTGCTACCCGGGCGCCTACAACCTTGCTACCCGGGCCCCCACAACCTTGCTACCCGGGCCCCCATAAGCCTGCTACCCGGGCCCCCATAAGCCTGCTACCCGGGCCCCTATAAGCTTGCAACCCGGGCCCCTATAAGCTTGCAACCCGGGCCCCATAAGCCTTCTACCTTGGCCCCATAAGCCTGCTACCCGGGCCCCATAAGCCTTCTACCTTGGCCCCATAAGCCTTGCTACCCGGGCCCCATAAGCCAGCTACCTTGGCCCCATAAGCCTGCTACCCGGGCCCCCATAAACCTGCTACCCGGGCCCCCATAAGCTTGCAACCCGGGCCCCATACGCCTGCTACCTTGGCCCCATACGCCTGCTACCCGGGCCCCATAAGCCTGCTAGCCGGGCCCCCATAAGCCTGCTAGCCGGGCCCCCATAAGCCTGCTAGCCGGGCCCCATAAGCCTGCTAGCCGGGCTCCATAAGCCTGCTAGCCGGGCTCCATAAGCCTGCTACCTTGGCCCCATAAGCCTGCTAGCCGGGCCCCATAAGCCTGCTACATGGGCCCTAGGACGTTAAACCAGCTTAGCGTCTGCTAAATGCCCTAGATGTCAATGTGAACGTACACGGGCCCTGGGACCTTGAGGCAGCAGAGCCATCGTTAATGTAACGAGCGCCACCTGTGTGTCCCGTCAGGGCCCCTCTGTGGGGAGGGCCCGTTAGCATGCTTTATGAACCGCGCCCGTATGGGCTGGAGCGGCTGCTCCAACAGTCACTCAGCGCATTCAAGGAGACCCTTACTGCCAGCAAAGCGTTTAACGGCAGTAAAGGAGATTCACTCGTTTAAAAATAATAAAGAAAGAAAATAATAGACGATAATAATAGAGCAAAAAAATGGGAGACTTGAAGTGAGCGAGTAGAGAAAGGGGGAGGAGGGGGGGAGAGAGGGGGGGGAGGAGGAGGGAGGGGGGAGGAGGGGGACGGGGTGGGGAGGAGGGGAGAGAGGGGGAGGAGGAGGGGGAGGGGGAGGAGGGGGGGACGGGATGGGGAGGGGGGGGGGGAGGAGGAAGGGGGGAGGGGGGGGGGGGGGACTCACTGGGGTCGCAGGGCGGTCCGACCGTCGCTGATGATGGCCGCCTTCTGCCCGCAGTTGGCGTGGAAGAGCAGGCGGTCCGGGCCCTCGGGGTCGGGGGTCAGGGAGAGGGTGGGGCGCGGCCGGCCCGTGTCCGGGGACAGCGCCCGCATGATGGCGTTGTTGCGGCGCAGCCGGTCGCTGTGGTTGTGGTTGTGCACGATGGTGACCTTCACCGCCATGCCGTAGAGGTCGACCACGCCGTACACCACGCTGGGCGTCTGCGCCGCCGCCACGCCTGGGGGGGGGGGGGGGGGGGGGGGGGGGGGGACCAATGAGGTGGGGGGGGGCAACGCCGACACCTCGAGAACAACGAGGTCACCGACATGTTCGCCACCCAAACCACGGCTGATTGGCTTCAATTAGTAACAACGTGAGTGACATCACCAGACACTCGCCGCTGATTGGCTTCAGCGAGTGCTGAGTGACACCCCCGGGGACCAATCACGGGCCGTTCGGAGACCCGTTCACGGTCGCGTTGGGGGGGCCGTCGAAGCGGACCTTGAGCTTACACATGAAAAAGAAAATACATCCAAGGCATATGAAGACCAAACAGTGTTCGTACGCCCCGGCTCAGTCCTTCACAAAGGCTCCTCCCTCCCTCCCTCCCTCCCAGCGTGTGAGCCACGGTCCCCCCCCGCGGCTCGCAGTGCTCTGGGACTTTGCGCTAGAATGTGCTCGCCATCTGCCGCCTTCGCTCTCACCTTGGTCGATGCCGTTGATATAGAAGTGGAGGGCACCGCTTGCCTTCCGCATCAGCCCTATATGGTCTCCCTCCTAGGGGGGGGGGAGGGAGGGGGAGGGAGAGGGAGAGAGAGAGACAGAGACAGAGAGTTATTGAACGTCATGAGAAAAAATATCATTCGGCTACAAGATTAACATGAGACGGTTGTGGAGTGCCGGGGTCAAAGGTCATGACACACTGACTGACCTGTAGTTCATCCAGGCTGAATTCACAGTATTCCCTGCGAGTACCTTTCCCATTGGTCAGAATTCCGCAGCCGCTCATCATGATTGTACCTGGGAAGAAAATACAGTATTACAAACAGTACAGGGAGATAAATACACACACACACACACACACACACCTTCTTTGAACCTCACTAACACACAAACAAACATACACACTTGGATGTTCTTCACTGCACACTCCCCTCACTGAGGAAGGTATGACCATACAAAAAACACCTAGGACATTAGTACATGCGTACGTGTGTGCGTGCGCACATGCGAACGCATGTTGTGCAGGTGTGCGTGCGTCTGCGCGTGCGCGAGTGCGTAAATGTGTGAGCGCAAACGTGAGCGGATACGTGGGTGCGATTTGCGAGCGTGTGTGACGCACGTGAAGGACAAAGTGCGACCCTTTACCTGAGCGCAGGTTGGTCATGGTGGCGGGGTAGGTCAGGTGGTTGGGGTTGTGTGTCGTCACTCCGATCTCTATGGAGCCGGACCACTTGTCCACCAGCTTGTCGATGCGGATCTGCAGCAACCGGAGGAAGAGACCAAATCAGAATCGGCGCAATTATTCCTCCCGCCGAAGAGTCTGTGATCTGAATGTCGAAATCAAGGTCATCAGGGCCCTCTGGCTGCTTCTGCTGCCTCCGTGTTGGAGACCGGAGCGTCCTCCACACGTCTGAGACGGATGAGGACAGGCAGCCCGCACTGTCCCTGAACCTGACCCTGTGTGCTGGAATAGACCGGCCACGGCACCACCCGCACACTTACTACAGCCCAGTGAGAGTGTTTCACACCAGTATTCATTATTCAGGCAGAAATCATGATTCAAATATTAAAACCAATTTTCAATATGCACGCATTAAAGAAGGTGACAGATTGTACCGCGAGGTGTTGAGTGTGACGCCCACTTGTGATGTCAGAAGAGGCAGATTTATCAAAACGTCTTTTAACGGCTAATCACACTCACACCTGGAGGTGTAATACGTCACCTTTAATTAATAATTCAAAATCTAGCATAAATATTAATCTGCGTTTGTAAAAAAAAAAAAAAAAAAGAGAAGTAAACAATAATAAAAAAGAGGCGAACAAAACCGGGCACGCATCGAGCCGCGTGATTGGCCGCACCTCGAACATCTCGTTGTGCCGCAGCGGGCGGTTGGTCATGACCACGCCGTTGTTGAACTCGTCCAGCGGGCGCCGGCGCTCCGCCGTCTTGTTGTTGTTGCTCAGCTTGATGAGCGTGCCGCACTTCTCGTGGAAGAGCAGCGCGTCGTTGGTCGTCATGGCGCCCGCCGCCGCCGCCGCCGCCACCGGCACCGGCACGGGCAGAGTGCCGCCCCCGCTACCGGCGGGGCTGTTGTTGGAGCTCCCGCCGGCTCCTCCCCCGCCGCCCGTGGACCCTCCCCCTTCGATGCTACTGGCTCCGCCCCCTCCGCCACTACTGCTGCCACGGTCGCTTCTGGAGGAGGCGGAGTCTGACCCGGGCGCCCCTCCCACGACTCCACCCCCGTTGCTCCCCCCTCCCCCTCCCCCGTCGACCCCCCCGCCCTCGTCCTCCGAGCGGTAGAGAGAAACGATGGCGTTGTTGAACACGTCAAACAGCTGGTGCTCCGTGAGGACTGGGGGCGAACGAGAGACAGGGAGAGAGAGAGACAGAGAGAGAGGGTGACGGGGGGAGAGAGAGAGAGAGAGAGAGAGAGAGAGAGAGAGAGAGAGAGAGAGAGAGAGAGAGAGAGAGAGAGAGAGAGAGAGAGAATAATCAATGCAGATAATCAATAGTGGTCATGTCGGGCTCTGTGGTGGACTCACTTACCCGTGTCTGTGTCGAGGTTGTGGGGGAACTTGTCCGGTCTGCTGCAGGCTAACTCAGGGCCTGGGGGGGGGGCGGGGCGGAGGGTAAACAGCCAATCAGTCGCAAGCAAAAACAAAACCACGGAGACCGAGCGAACGCCAATCAAAAACAACAACCTACCTTCCACGCCGTTCAGCGCCGCGCTCGCCACCCCGTTCGCCGCCGTCAATCCGCCGTCCTGCCGGCAGCCGCGCACCAGCAGCTCCTCCTCTTCGTCCTCGTCCTCGTCCTCCTCCTCCTCCTCATCGTCCACGTCCTCCACGTCCACGTCCTCCACCTCCTCCTCCTCCACCTCCACGTCGGGGGGCTGGCAGCCCACCACCGTCACCTGGGTGCACTTGCCGTAGAGGTCCACCACGGCCCAGAGGCGGGGCGGCAGGCCGCTGGCGGCGGCGCCGCAGTCCTGCCCGTTGACCCAGAGGTGCAGCTCGCCGCGCGCGCTGCGCTGGATGCCCACGCGGTCGCCCTCCGCCAGCTGGTCCAGGTCCCGGCCGTACTCCTCCAGCACCGAGCGCCCGTCGCGCAGCACCGAGCAGCCCGACACGATCCAGGAGCCGCCCTTCAGGCCCGTGGCGCTGCTGGGGAAGTCCAGCGCCGCCGGGTCCAGCGCCGTCACGCCGATCTCGATGGAGCCGCTCCACGAGTTCACCTGGAGGCACGGAGGGGTTCAGGGGTTAGCCTGTAGCGGCGGCTTTGGACCGGGTTATAGGAACATGGGAGGAGCTTGAGGTTAGCCTGTAGCGGCGGCTTTGGACCGGGTTATAGGAACATGGGAGGAGCTTGAGGTTAGCCTGTAGCGGCGGCTTTGGACCGGGTTACAGGAACATGGGAGGAGCTTGAGGTTAGCCTGTAGCGGCGGCTTTGGACCGGGTTACAGGAACATGGGAGGAGCTTGAGGTTAGCCTGTAGCGGCGGCTTTGGACCGGGTTACAGGAACATGGGAGGAGCTTGAGGTTAGCCTGTAGCGGCGGCTTTGGACCGGGTTACAGGAACATGGGAGGAGCTTGAGGTTAGCCTGTAGCGGCGGCTTTGGACCGGGTTACAGGAACATGGGAGGAGCTTGAGGTTAGCCTGTAGCGGCGGCTTTGGACCGGGTTATAGGAACATGGGAGGAGCTTGAGGTTAGCCTGTAGCGGCGGCTTTGGACCGGGTTATTAGGAACATCATAGAGAAGCGCTAGCTTAGCCTGGGCTTGGCTTCGGACTTGGTCATTGGTAGCTTGAGAAAATCTTTAGCTTTTACAGTTAACCTAAATTCAGTGTGGACTGGCTATAGTAACATGATTGAAGTGCTTTAGCTTGCGAAGAAGAATAATGTGTATTTGTCATTGCCCAAGTACTTCGCACAAAATGACATCTCTGCATTCAACCCTTCACCAGCAGCACTGGGAGCAGTGGGAGCACTGGGAGGCCACACAGGGCAGCGCGCGGTGACCAGCCCGAGGTCTACTGCCTGGGTCAAGGGGATGTATTTAGGTGTGGGAGGAAACGGGAGCACCAGGGCGGAAACCCACGTGAACACAGAGAGAACATACAGAAACCCACGTGAACACAGAGAGAACATACAGAAACCCACGTGAACACAGAGAGAACATACAGAAACCCACGTGAACACAGAGAGAACATACAGAAACCCACGTGAACACAGGGAGAACATACAGAAACCCACGTGAACACAGGGAGAACATACAGAAACCCACGTGAACACAGAGAGAACATACAGAAACCCAGGTGAACACAGAGAGAACATACAGAAACCCACGTGAACACAGAGAGAACATACAGAAACCCACGTGAACACAGAGAGAACATACAGAAACCCACGTGAACACAGAGAGAACATACAGAAACCCACGTGAACACAGAGAGAACATACAGAAACCCAGGTGAACACAGAGAGAACATACAGAAACCCACGTGAACACAGGGAGAACATACAGAAACCCACGTGAACACAGAGAGAACATACAGAAACCCACGTGAACACAGGGAGAACATAGAGAGAAGGCCCCCTCCCTCTGGGTTTGACCCAAGGCTGTGGGTCAACACCAATGAACACAGGGAGAACATAGAGAAGACCCCCTTCCCTCTGGGTTTGACACAAGGCCCTCCTGGCTGTGGGTCAACACCAGTGCCAACCACCCTATGAGGTCACCCTAGTCTAACTTTGGGCCTCTAGATCATAGGAACATGAAGTCTTGTGACTTAGAGGAAGGGGGCACTCAAAAGGTCAATAGGTCACTGGGTCAGGTTCAAGAAGCAGACATCTTGAAATATTCATGTTTTTCTTTTTTCTGTCTGCCCCCAAAGTAACAGAATAAATAATTAAAGTGACATGAATACAGTTCAATCCCGGTTCAACAAAATCCACTGTTAAAAAAAATATTTTTTGAAATTATCTATACATCCTGGACGTAATCAATATATCTAATTCCAGTATATGTGACTGCCTGTAAAAAGCCTTTCCAATCTTTTTATTCGACCCATATTAAATGATTGACCTGTCTGTCTATCTACCTGCACGCACTCTGTCTGTCTGTGCACTCATGCGCATGACTGGTGTCTTCCACAAGACTAGACAGACCTATTCCCTAACTAGCGATCTAGTCGCGTGTGAGGGAGGGGGTTTTAGGGTGATGCCTGAAGGGAGGGGGGGGATTTTTTTCAGTTGGATACTTTCTAAAAATTTGCTTACTGTGGAAGGTTTCTCCAAATTGCCTGCCAATGCTTTAATGTAAGCATTCAAGCGTCTCAATTACAGAAGAAGAAAATTTGTTATTCAAATCAGAGTGCCATGAGTCAACCTAATTTTTAACTAAATAATAAATATAACATAATTAAATAAAACTACTAGCGAGGGATGGTTGCAGCTTCACACATTCACTTTGTCTGAGGTCATTTATTATTTTTATTAAAAACATGCTAAGCTAATTTTAATATGGGGACAAACAAAATCTCAAGTGTAGTCGTTTCTCAAAGTGAAAAAAGCCAGGAAGGATGGCTTCAATTTGTAGCCACCAAAAATAAGCCCTGCAGCTTTATAGATCGGGTGGTTATGACATCATGTCTTTGTTCGACCTTGGAAGACGACATGATGCGCACTCGGCTGTGAGGTGTTCCATTTCCCCACAGTAACGCCACCAAATTAAAAAAGTGCTCCATGAGTGAGCTCTCAAACGACACATGAAACAAGCTATTTTTATTCTGATTTTCAAATGCCTCTCCGGGCCCCACAACAACGGGCGAAAGCTGAAACTATTGCATACTTTCTCCCTGTTCCATATATGGCTCAGCCACATCGACATACCTCTTGCCATTGTGTTTCACTATTGTTAAGAGAAGCTGTCACTCAACCAAAGAAACATCCCACCTTTCCAAGCAGAACATTTCTAGAACCAGTGGCATGCAGCAACACACAAATCCCCCCCCCCCCCCCCCCCTAACCCCCCGCCCCTCTTCACGGCCACTGGATCTGGGGTCTAGCACAATTTTTGGTGGCCAAATCGATCATGTACGTTTAACAATTACCGTATTTCAACGTCCACTGGCTTGCTCTCCAAGAGCCCTTGGTTAGCCCGTCTGCCCTATTTAAGGCAGTGCGCGTTAACACAGCTTGTGTGAATGTGGGTTACCGGACTGAGAAACGGCACCGTACAGTACACTGCTCATTCACGCACTCAACACAGGGACCAGAGAGCTGGGCGTGTACAGTCTACCTTTTAGGTGGATCTCACACATGCAGTGCAGCCAGTGCTCCATCAATACTAAAAGCACAGAGAGAGACAAACATTAGGGCCGCCTAATGGTTTGATTTTAAAAGCATCACATCAGCCACCTGATGGGCAAGCCTGGAGTCTCTGTTGCGGTTCCGTGTGGTCTGAAGGAAAACATTGGTACAACCGGAGAATTTCGCTTAACAGTGCATAATTAAATAGAGTCAAATCTAGATCTAGGCAGTCTTTCAACATTGGAATCAAACTGTCCTTGAAGGAATGCATTTGGAAAGCGATAGCTACACGTGAATGTACATCGACTGGATTAGTAGACGATACCCGGCCATACTACAGCACTCAACACTGATCCAAGCGAAAACAAAATCATACTTGATATGGAAACACAAACCAGGGGTGTATTTTTTGGTTCTTCTTCTTCCTCTAGGCCTCAATAGAATAAACAAAAAGGAGCAAGGTTGCCAAGTTGCTTGCTCTGTACTGGAAAGATGTTGACTTGGGGGCGAGTAATGAATGGCATGACGCGTACACACGCGTACACACACACACACACACACACACACACACACACACACAGTATAATAAGCTTCTTAGAAGCTTCTTCCTATCACATATGCAGCATCATAACAAGCATGTAATGTATATGCCAGAAATAATCCATAGGACCCTTTTATCTCGTTCAACTGCCATTGTCTGGATGACAACAGAGGCTGGCGATGGAGGGTCTTTGGGCATAGCACTTTATTTTAATGTCTGGCAATTTGGGAGGCATTGGACCGGATGTGGGTAGGTCAAAGTGAATCTATGACCCATTCACCCACCAGCCGGCCTGCACTGTGTTGTTGACAAATCAAGCACGCTGGCAGTCCTTTCCGAATAAACATACTTCAAGTGGAACCAGGATACCAGTCGATAGACCCTTACCCTGCTCTTCTACATTATCAGTGGTATCTGCTCAGTCGAAGCACAATCTAAACAAAGCAGACGCCGATGATGTTGACACGGATGCAGTGTTTAACCGGCGGTGTGTTCTTCATTTCTCATACAGAGATGACTGCCATCTGGACGCAAAGTTGACACTGAGTGTCCTCTCACTATTTCTCAGTGTACTAGTCTGCACGCCCGGGAACAGCAACAACCATGTAAGCCTGGCTTGTGTACTATCGACATTGGCTTATCAGGAACCAATAGCCTAAACAGCGACAGTCCGTCAGATTACGTGGTCGTGTTAACAGGCTTTTAAAACAGATAAACAGCAGTGCGCTCCTCAAAGCACCCTAGAGACATGGTAGCCAACCGGAAAGCAGATATATTACGGGGCTCGGTGCTACTGGTGGCTAGTATTAGCCAGCTAGCACCTTTAGCTTCCAGTCCAGGTCAGATTGATCCTATCGGCTACAGGGACTGTCTTGAGCTAGCCTCGTAATCAAGTGGGATACACAAGTGGTCCTGTGCACATCCCATCCACACTGCCCACAACACACACACTCTACCAGGGATTATAATCCTGCATCGCCGAGTTAACCATGACAACACTGATTTGACAGCTTCATAAATTGCTGTCAAGTCTCCCACCGCCCCGACCAACAATAGCCGAAGCCCCACTGCGGACGACAGGAGCCAGCACCGCACGGACCCCGTCCTCCCCGCGTCCCCCCGCAGCTAATCACCGCTGGAGACCACAGGGCAGGGCCTCCTGTGTTTACCTTCTTGTCGATACGGACGGTGAAGACATCCCGGTCCTTCAGCGGCTCCCTGCTCAGAACCAGCCCGTGGTTAAATTCCTGAACGGGTTGGTTGCGCTGAGCGGTTCGGTTGGAGTTGGACAGGCCTATCAGCTTTCCGCTGCGCGGATGCAGCTCGGCCGCCATCTTCACTGGGCGGCGAGTTTCACGACACTTCACTTTGCGACAGCGGGGTAATTGGCAACCTCTCCTGCGTCCCGACACCCTAAACCGCGCCCATTCTCAGGATGGGACCCGCGGCACGGCGTCAAACGGGGCGATTGTATTTTTTTAGATCTATGTTTTGGTTTTATTTTATTTTATTTATCTGACAATACGTAGGTGGTGGTGACGCAACACTGCGAGTTTGCTCTGCCTTTTATGTCAACGTTAAGGGCAATGCAAGTATTGCTGTCGTCATTCGTCCACTAGAGGGTGCTGTATTTCCAAAGCAAGCGTTCAATAAACAAAACTGCCATCGTCATTCATTTGATATTCACATGATCTTTTGAGCACTAGGGGAGCGCCAGTTTGAAGAAAACAAATTTTCCAGCGATGCCTTATTTGAATTGGGATCAACTGTACCCACATCATCCCGCCCTGGGTCCCTGGCATGAGTTGTTAGACCAACAAAGTGAAGTTGCAATAATTCCCATGGAGGACGAGACACTGCTGTTTTGTTTTGTTTTATTGCCAAATTTAGCCCAAACAACATCCGTGACGAGATGACAAAAGATACATGAGACGATAGTAGTACCAAAAAAACTAATTATAAGAATATCGATTGGTAAAAGGCCCCGACGGTGGGCCTCTACTGAACGGGGCAACTATGGGACGAGATGGATACGTCCTTGTCCGACAAATCCATGTCTAGCTGCTTTCCCTGGACCACGACCTTCTCTAAGCAGCCGACCAGAAAGTTGCTGCCGACGGCGTCCTCTTCTTCACCTGAGAGCAGACAGTGAAGAAGGAGAGAGGACGGGGGGGGGGGGGCATTTTTTGTTGTTGTGGATGAAACAATGCAACACAATGCATCTTTGCAGTTGTTTTCCTGTCGACTCATATAGGCTACCAACCTAGGTAGGTCGATCAAGACTTGTATCCAAGTGTATGAGCATAGCCCTTAATCAAAGTTAGTCTCAAAGGGCTTCCAGGTCCACGTTATACCCTAAAGGTAACTAATCTACGCCATCTGTTTGCAAGATATCGCTTGCAAATAAAAAGTGAATAAATATAATGCTAGTAAAAAAAACAACAAAAACATTATCAAATAAGAATCATTAATTAGGAGTGAGTCAGTGAGTCAACAGTGGGTCATGACTGTATGCTAGATTGTTGTTCCAAGAAATTACACAGTAAAAAATATCTTTAATGCCTATTCCAGCCATTTAGTCCATGGTGGTTTATTCTCCTAATATATTTATTCATTGGTTTTATTGATTTATTCCCTTTCCTTTCAAATAAACAAATACATTTATTATTGATTTCTCCCCCTTAGAGACACCAAACAAGTTGGTTTATATAAATACAAACAACTCTTCTGAGGGTCCTAACAAACAAGATGTTATGGATTTGGTGCTCTGTGGTTCTGATTGGTTCTCATCTCACCAAGAAGTCCTCCAATGGCGAGCTGGCCCTCTCTCCATATGCTTTGTTCCACGGTTTGGTCCGTTGCACTGTCAATTAAGTAATCCCCGTCATATGACACGGCAAAGGACCGCTCTCTAAAGATGAGCCTGAGTTTATTTGTGATGGTGGACGTGGTGATCTCTGTTTTCCCGTATGTGAACAGCATTGTCTGTAAATGGAAGCAAAGATCACAGATTGTTTCCACGACCACGTTTCTGAAGAGACAACCTGACTGAGCGCAGGGTGAACAGAAAGTTGCATCTCAGAGACACAGAGATCGTTTGTGTGACTGGATGAAAATATCAGATCTCTGTTCTATTTCTATTCACGTGATTTTAGATTTGTTTGTTGTTTACCACACGTTGAAACATGTCGATTCAGAAAAGTGAATTCCCTGGCAAAATTTGGCTCAACCAATAGGAGCCCACTAGCCTCCAGGTGCTGTGGGCGGGGCCTTGGTTTGGCTCCGCCCATAGTAGCTCGCGGGCTGTGTTGTTCAGAGCCAAGTTGTGTTTTCTTGGGCGAGTATACCTGTGAGTGATTGTTGATCTCCAAGCTCAGTGCCAGGGCGTGGTCCCCACCTCTGAGGCTCAGCAGTGTCCCGTTCATCTGAGCAAAGTCCCCGCCCAGAACAATATCCACTCCGCCCTTCGGCGCCTCGATGCGCAACGCTAGAAAGAGACCAAAAACTCAAACTCAAACTCAATCTCAAAGTCAGCTTTATCATCAATTTCTTCAAAGGTAACAATCTAAACATAGGAATCGAAACGACGTTTCTCGCTATCCCACGGGGAAAGATAAAGTGCACAGGCACAACAGGTAAAGACAAGTAAACAATAAAGTGCACAGCAGATAAAGACAGTTACCAATCTAAAAATAAAATATAAAATATTATATTACAAAATAACATCCACTCCACTTCAGGTTTTGTCCATTCCTCTTTTATATCTTTTTTTATTTTAACTCACTAAATCACTCGCTTTTTTTCCATTAACTTCCTTATTGACTTTTAAAGAAAAAAAAATCGAAAATCTTCTAAACCCCCAAAAAACGAAGAATATCTGAATTCTAAGCGTTGTGTTCGGCCAAGTCCCTGGAGTCTCACCCGAGACGTTGAACACGGCGAACCCAGAGCCGGGGAAATAGCTCCCTCGCTGGATGGCCTCCAGGCAGGGCCGGAGCTCTGCACCGCCCTCCACCATCTCCCAGGGCTCGGTCAGATCCAGCCAGCTGCCGGCCCGCACGCAGCCATCCATCTCTGGCCTCAACTGCTCCACGCCGGGTCAGCACCGGGGCGGGAGGGGGGGGGAGAGAGAGGATGGGGGGGAGAGGGGGAGGGGAGGAGAGGGGGGGGGGAGGGAGGAGAAAGAGTTGTAGATAAAGAGGGAGCGCTGCCTCTCTCAAAGTGAGAATCTTATCAAAAATATTGATAAGATGGTTTCATGGTCATTCATTGATTTGACTTTTATCGTAACTTAGACAATAATTTATAATCATAGGCACACACATGTAAAGACAGAAAGATAAACACACAGACGCACACACATATACACGCACAAACGCACACATGTACACACACACACAGACGCACCGGCACCAGCAGCCGGCTGCTGTCGATGAGGATGCCGCCCAGGGCCAGACGGAGCTGGCCGTTGATGACCTCCTTCACCTTCTGGGAGTGGAGGCCCACCGTCAGGGCCTTGGAGCCGTCCACCTCCAGGAGCACAAACTTCCCCTCGGTGCTGACCACCATCTGGGGGAGAGGGGGGAGAGGGGGGAGGCAGCGGAGCCACACAGGAACACGCATTGACTCTCGGCGTACCGCCGCGGTCCGCTCCCTGCTCTTCTTCACTATCCGGCTTTTTTTTCCGTTGTTCGTTGAAATGACAATGTAACAATCGAGGACGGCAAATCTGATCGACATGCAGAAAATGTTAAAATTATCTGAATTGTTTCTAAATACACGCAATTATTAAAAAAACGTACAAGAAAAAATATTTTATAAAAAATAAATAACGTGTTTTTATAATAACTTTTTATAATAATGTTCGATAATATGATTTTTTATAATAATCATATGATCTAGTACTTTATCTTTAACTTTATTTCTTGCACAATGTCGCCTATACATTCATCCCTCTCTTACGCCCCGTGCCCACTACCTCCGTCCGTTGACTGATCCCCATTGACTTTGAATGGGGACGGACGCGCAACGCATTGTGGATCCGTCCGTTCCGTTGGAGCCTTCGGCTCAGTCAAGAAGTTGAAAAATGTTCAACTTTTTCGGCAGCGACGGATCCGTCATCCAATCAGATCACGTATGCAAATTTAAGCACTGTGACGCGACTCGGGCTCTGACGATACTGGAAAGCGGGAAAGCGGGTCATCTTGCATCGCAACAAGCAGGAAGTAGCGGGAAGAACCCGGTGAAGCGATTTGATTGGCTGACGGATGCCTCTGCAAAGACTACTCCCCCATCAGTCAGCCACGCCATCCCACGTCCGTTGACTGACGGAGGTAGTGGGCATGTAGGGTTATTCTTAAAGTTCCCTCTCATCCAAAAAATATAATGGAACACCTTATGGGAATAACGACATACTTCCTGCCCGCCCTCCACCGGGGCGACCAGTGTGTCCAATCCGACAGGAACTAGCATTCAGCCGGCGGCGTCATGCCCGTTCTCACTCATTTCATTGGCCTGGTGAGCTCTCTCACCAGGTGCCACTGCCCGTCGTCCAGTCGCGGCCCCCCTGTTGCGCTGAACAGGATGTCCGCTTTATGGATCTGGATTTCGGGGACGCCGCCGTGCAGCGCCAGGATAAACCACTCCTCGCCGCTGTGGTTGTCCCCGTAGAAGACCACGCCCTCCGGGTCGAAGGTCCGGAACTCGAAAGTCGATTTGATGCTGCGAAAATGTTGAAACATGAAGTTATATGTATGAATTGATGCTACAAACTGTGTGTATATAGCATATATATCAGATATGTTTATGCTACAAACTGTGTGATATGTATCAAGATATATGGATTCATTTCTGCAACATACTGTGTGTATATATCAAGATATATGGATATGCTTGTAGGCCTACAACAAACTGTGTGATATATCAAGATATATAGATGTATTTATACTACAAACTGTGTTGCTCTATCAAGATATTTTGACATATTTGCAATACAAAGTTGTGTGTAGAGATAGGATGATATATACATTTACACTACAACTGTGTGTTCGGCTCTATTCGGTCCAATTCATGTTCCTTTTCGTATATGTCTAGATCCCTGAGGGATCCTTTTCAAAGCTGAGTGGATTTGTTTGAAACTATAAAGTGGCGTATAAATGTGTCTATCGCTCACTATAGATTTAAAGTAATACATAGATGTCAGGTTCAAACGCTCAAAATTGATCGCTTCGCCCCCGACCTTCCAACCTGACCATATGACCACCATCGACAGATTGCTCTGACGTATCGACATCTGTGTCCATGAAAAGACGTGGCAGATCTTAAAAACCACAGCAGCTGGGTTTGCGATGCGATGATTGAGCTCTACGCTAGCGTTGCAGTTCTATTGGGGTGTTTTATGTGTTGCGATACCTTCGGACATCTGTGAGGTTGGCGGTGGTCTTAGCCAGCGGTCTCCATGTGTTGGTCTGCTGGCCCAGGTTTATGACGCTGTTGCCTGGTATCATGGTCTGGGGCAGGTGGAGGTGGATATGGGGGGTTAGCGTTTTAGCTCGCTAGCATTCACTGTATTCTACTTCCCTAGCCTTAGCCTTATAGTTCCTATGTCAGATACAATGCCTGTGCCCATTACATTTGTTTTTTAACATGGTACTTACATGTGTATTGTACATGCAGTTCGACTTGTTGTGTATGTACCTCTAATTCTACACTGTATATGCACATGTACATGTAGGCCTACTTGCAAATGTACATGCACTTGTGTTCGCAGTGGTACATGTATCTCTACTTGTAATTGTCCATTTACTTGTATATGTACTTGTACATGTAGGTCAACCTTTACTTGTACATGCACTTGTACTTGGAAAAAGTACACCCAAATCTCCCAAAATCGGAATATTCTCTCTATCATCTATTGTAGAAGATGAAGAAGTTTTCACACTAAACTAAAATATGCAATCAATGCAGGCCTGGTGTGGCGTGGTCAACCATGTTGACTTGGCACGTCCGGTCCCCTCCCACGGCCTGGGCAAAGTCCTACTGTGCTGGCAAGCTGCTGCCAACATTCTTGTGGTTGGATGGCTGGGAAGAAAATTCAGGCCGCAGTGGCTTGATGGCCCAGGCTTGGCCGAACATCAAATTAGTCTCCTAATATTCAGAGCAAAACCTCTGAAGTGGTGCTTTTTATAATGACGAACTTGAAGGGTCAAATTCGGCTATTTCTAATATTAGAAAACATGGCCTCCTACTCGTACTGTGAAACTGTCTCGACCTTTGACATGCACTCCGTTTCTGTGGGGAGAAGTCGGACCATTGACGCAATTGTTCGGCGATATGTGTTCTCCATTGGGGCGATTCGGACAAAATTTTCATTAAAGATTTAGATGTTTTTACCCGACTTTGACCCACCCTGCCAATGAGAGAGGCGACTACTCTTACTAAACAGCAAGCGTGACAGTTCCCTTCTAACAAAAAAATAGAGGCTACGTGGAATGACGACAGAAACAAGCCACGCCACCTGTCTCCTGTGTCGGCTTTGACCCCCGTGCTCTGCACAGTAGGCGCGCCAAAAAAAACGAAACCACCATGCACTGACATACCTTACCACGCTGATTCCTATGGATCTCTGCTCCGGTCGCCAAGGCGACAAGACATGCTGCGAGCACCGCGACGCATCCACCTCCACCTGCCGTCTTCCTGAAAGAGCCGGTCATGCTTTGTCACTCAAGGCAGCGCACACCCCACGAACGGCGCGATAACGTTTCACAGTGGAACCGTTTTTGAACCAAGTGTTTCGCTCGTTCTGCGATGAGCTACGTCAGGCGCGCAGGAAGGCGGATTATGTACCCTCTGTACAGGGGCAAGCTAGATAGCGGTGATCATCAGATCAGCGTTCAGATTGTAGGAGGGCAAACACCGGCCGCGTCCAGTGGTCCAGTGGCCCGGCCGCGATCGATAGCCTAGTCCACTTGTTGGCCTCGTGCCTGGCTACTGGTGGTTTGTGGTTGTTGTTGTTGTTGTGGTAGGCCGACATGCTAGTGATGTCAGTGTTACATGTTTGAACGTGCGGTTGGGTGGATTGTCGTGGAAGGGGATGTATAGGGGAAAGGGTTTGCTCGCAGTTTTTAACACAGCTTTCTTCACAGCGGGAAGAACCTTCGGGAGACGGGGACATGAACGCCGGCAGGGGCTGCAGGGTGAGTGACCTTCGTCCGGCTGTGAGGGTCTCGGCTAAAGTGTGTTTACCCATTACGCAGTAGCCCTGGCCTGTCTGCGGTGAACGATGACTGGGCATGTGTGCTTGCCGGGCTAAAGAGAGAAGGTTAAAAATAAGGAGAGAGGGAGAACAAAAGAAGAGAGAGAGGGAGAGGGGGGGGGGGGGGGGGGGGCAGAGAATAAAGGGAATTTGTGTGCATTTGAGAAGGACCACACATCCTTGCGTTTTGTATGCAGGTAGAAACATTCCTGGGATACACACAATGCGCTCTCATTGGAACAAATATACACACACACACGCACACACACACACTCTTAAGCCTCAAGGTTATTGGACAATGGTAAAATACAAAAAAAAACTTGTCGGTTGAACATTGCAGCTTAGTCACCCCTGCATAATATTTGAAACATTGATCGAATGCTTTGCAAATGGCATACATTAGGGCAGTGGTCATCCAGTGACTCATTCTATTCCCAGAATCACCGACACACACATACGTACGCACACACTCACACGCATTCACACACACATGCACACACACTTTGACTCATCATGCTTTTTCGTTAGGCACACAGACGTACATGATTTTCAAAGAAAAGGCTTGCGCCACCTGTGTGTGTGTGTGTGTGTGTGTGTGTGTGTGTGTGTGTGTGTGTGTGTGTGTGTGTGTGTGTGTGTGTGTATGAATGCATGAGTGTGGGTGTGGGTGAGGATGGGGGGGGGGTCAGTTGTTCTACCTGTAGGTATTCCTGCTTTAAAAAACCCGGCCCCTATACATATTAATAACTTATCTCAACCAAATAAGTTAACTGCAGGCCACTTCGGCAAAAGGCTCCTAAATTATATAATATCAGTCAAGCATCGCCTAGTCGGTCTCTTCGTTTGACCACCTCTCTGGGATCTGTCTTTGAGTGGAAAACACAACAAAACACTCTCCATTTCCAACACTGTGTGTCACTAGTGAGAGGAAGCCGGCCTTGAAACCCATGAACTCATTCACCCCCTGATCGCACTCTCTCTGTCTGTCTCTCCCGGCCACCCATTTCACAGGCGGTGTTTGTCCGCTATCTCTCTCCCATCTGTATGGATGGCCCTCGGATTCTTTTGAGGTTTCGAAGCGACAGCAGCAGTGTCTAGGGCGACGGTTCGCTGAGAACGTTTGAAGCGGTTTTGCCTTCCCTGGCAAACTGAACGCTCACACATTGACACACGCTGTTGGAATGGCCTGCCCGCCCAGAAATAGCACAGGGTGTTACCTCATGTGTAACCTGCAGGTTAAAATAATCAACAACTATGAAGTGGCTGCTTTAAACTGCCTTGCTCATAGGATGTAGACCTATAATCAGGGGGGGGGGGGGGGGGGGGGTTGGGGGAGTAAAATAAAGCTAGCCTGCGAGGCTAATTCTTCTTTGTGGAGTGCACCCACAGCATTTTGCGCTTGCCAAAGAAATGTTCTGTGCGCATTTCATACAGAAGGGGAGTGAGGGGTTTTAGGTTACGAGAAAGGCACACTTGAGACAACTTTGGGAACACTGCAGTTCACATTTTTTACAAAGAAATTCAAAGTTCACGCACAGCGGTATTGACCTGTGTTCTATGTTTACGGAGAAAGACATTGTTTTAATCGAAAAACCAAAGATAGACAAAAGAGGCTTCTGGAGACCAGGGAGCATTCGGTTGGGTCATCAGGTTAATACTTTATTTTGTTTGATTGCAGCAAAGAGAAACAAGGGGAGACCAAAACGAGAGAAGAGAGAGATAGAGAGCGCGAGAGAGAGAGAGAGAGAGAGAGAGAGAGAGAGAGAGAATAATGCCAGAAAAAGAGAGCGAGAAAGAGATAGAAAGACGACAGACTTTGGGAGAGCCATGGCTACAAGCCTTTGTATCAAATCTAAAGACAAAGTCATCAGGCAACATTAAAACGTCCTTTAAAAATAACATTAACATATTTGTGTGGGCACTAGGCCTATATGGCACAGTATTACCCTAAACATGTACACAATACCAAACAGTGTAGCCATACCCCTATACGTCTATGACCTGCTCCGTAGCAAACTAAGACATGAGATTTCTTCCTCTCTAGATTCCCAGCGTCGCCATGACGACACACATCGTCCATTCGCGTTCTTCTTTTTGAAATTTCTTATGCCATAACAAGGCACCTTAACAGTAGAAATCTGGCAGATCCACATCTCAATATAGATAATGATCATTTTAAATATCAAAGCAGAGGCACATTCATTTAAACTAAAACATACAGTAAATAGTTGTATATTACCACCAGATTCCAGCCCGTTTACTACGATACGTCGATTTTTGCATGCTTTTGGTCTGTATGACAACCGTGAATGACGACGGGAAAAACTATGGCATAAGAAATGGTCCGAGAAACACTAGCATGTCCACCTACAGGAATGGCTTTGGGTACTGCAGTTAGGAGAGACGGCCTAGAGAGAGTTACACGCGCCCACAGCTTCTTTTATACAGGAAGATCAAAACAAACCCAAAATAATAACAGGATACTGCCCCCGGGGCGATGAGCTGCTTAGGCAGGTTCTTTTGGTTTCTTATTCACGTAGATTCATCCAACCATGTGTGCACACACACACACACACGCGCGCGTTCGCGCACGGACATGCACACACACACACACACACACACACACACACACACACACACACACACACACACACACACACACACACACACACACACACACACACACACACACACACACACACACACACACACACACACACACAGACTCACGCTTGGAACCACACCCAAACGAAGGAAAAATGGAAGCCCTGTGCGGCTGGTCGCACTGTGTGTTGGACACGCTGTTGTCTAACGGGGCCTCCCAGGTCTGTCAAAAACACACACACACACACACACACACACACACACACACACACACACACACACACACACACACACACACACACACGCACACACACACACACACACACACAGACTGGCACACAAACAGGCATGCACACACACACAGAGAAGCTAGCATAAATCATTCGGCGATGCTGTGGTGTGTATGGGCCTACGATAGCGGGAAGATGGAACAGCTGCGATACACCGACGGTGAAACGCACGTGACAGTTCAGTAAGGGAGTCCGAGTATATTGAACGATAGGAATAAAAAGTAAAGAAGGAGGTGAGTGGACAGCCATTAATACAAAATAAAAGGGATGGGTCAAGCTGTGAGCACAACGTGATATTCAGCGGAGTGAACACGTCTCCCATGCTCCATGTGTGCGTCTAATCCCATGTCTGACGGTAATGTTCCTACGGGACTACTGTGTGTGTATATATATGCATACCAGACCTTACGTCGAGTCTGAATCAGGTTACTTACTTATAGTTCGGGAGATACAAAACAAAGAAACGACTAACCGAATAAAAACGAACAAAAAACGACAACAATGATGAATCACCAACGTAATGGACTGTATCCGAGCTACGAGTGACGAGGCAGAACTTCATGGGCCGCGTCACGACATGTACATTCATATAGTGTAAGGACCCCCCCCCCTACACACACACACACACACACACACACACACACACACACACACACACACACACACACACACACACACACACACACACACACACACACACACACACACACACACACACACACACACACACACACACGCATGCTGCCACTTTCTTTCAGTGAAGTCACTTCCGAACAGCAAAAAAAAGGAACCAAACGAAAAAATAACAACAAGGAAACCATAGACATTACGGTTACATAAACAAAACAGAAAAAAAATTAAATCAAAATACGGCAACGTTTTCGACCCACATTGCTTTTGCTCTTTGCAGAATGACGCTCCCACCCCCCAAAACATCCTGTCCTCCTTCTGATCACGTTAGGAACAACAACAAAATGAAAAAAATATTAAAGGAAATGGCCCCAGCGATCTGCCCTCCTCCTCCTTCTCCTCTCCCACCACCTCCCCCCAGCCCCGTCCAGAAGGAGGGGAGGAAAACAGAGAGGGTTTGTGCAGTCGTTTTTTTTTTACAGTGGTGGTGGGGGTGGTGGCGTGGGATGGGGGCGGAGGGCCGGCAGGGCGGGTTATTGACCAGGGGCTCCGCCTCCTTTCCCCTGACTCACTCCTCCGCCTGCTCAGTAAGCGAGTCCCTTCCTCTGCTCCCCCCCTCCCAACTCCTGGGCCTCCTGTCCCTCCCCCCTTCACGGCGGACGCTGGAAGTGTTCAGACGTGGGGGGGGGGTGGAGGGGTTCTTATTTTTTTAACCGTTTTCTATTTGATTTTGTTTTCTTTTTTTGTCCCTTTCGTATATACATCTATAGATATAAAAATCTATATATAGATATACACAGATTATTTATTTTTTTGATGTGTGTGTGAATGAATTGAGATGAAATCTGGAAGTGCAACGGCCTACTTGACTAAAAGAAACAACACCAAAACTAAAACAAAGAAATCTCACCCAGTGGTCAGCTACATGTCCTCAGCAGCTACGAGTGTGCCCTCCCCCCCTCTCCCCTCCCTCCCCTCCCTCCCCTTCCCTCCCCCTCACGTCAGCGACCACTGTGTCTCTACTCTAGAGTCTATTGTGCACGTTAAGGTTATAAAACGACTACGGTGAAAGGCGATGCGGGTACTACAGCGGTCCGACGGACTCCAGCTAGCCGTCTCGGTCCAAGGCCTCTGGAAGAGCAGAAGCTGCATCTCTGCCCGCGCTGGGGCTAGCCTCCATCCCTGTATACCACTGGCTATACGAGGGGGGGGGGGGGGGGGGCTATCGCTATCCCCCTTGTGATGCTCGATGGCGCTCGGACTAGCGGCAGAGCTAGCGTGGCTAACCGACTCGCGCAGGAATGCAGCATGTAATGGAACCTTGGGACCACGCGGAATGATTAGCGCTTAGCATGGCATAGTCTGGCCATTCATGCACATTCCTCTTCACACACACACACACACACACAAACACACGCGAACAGGCACGCACACACAGGCACACACACGCAAACGTACTGAAGAACGGAAACGCTCAACCATTGCACAGTGATGCCAGCGTGAAACGCACATCAGCATGCACTAAGCCTAAACACTGCACTGCACTGCACGTCTTTTTGCAAATATAAACTTTTCACGTACAGTTTGGACTCACTCGCACACCCACACACACACACACACACACACACACACACGCGTAGGCTCACGCACGCGCGCACGCGCACACATGCACACGGCACGCACACACACACAAGAGTACAATGTTGTATTTGCTAACTGCTCTACGACCAGCGATGGTCTTGCCGGGACTCTGTGGTCCGGTACCTCTTCATTGCCTACACAAGCTATCCCGGAAGAGTGCTGTTCCTCGCTGTACAGTCGCCGTAAAGGGAAGTTTAGGGAACTTATATAGATTTCCACCCCCCCCCCCCCCCCCCCCCCCCCCCACACACACACACACGCACACACAATATACACCTTGTTAGACGTTCTTATTCTTATAGTATAGATTATATTGTGGAGATTCATGATGGTAGGGGGGAGGGCTACTCAAGCTCTATCACTACAGCGCACTAGAGTCCCACAGGAGGAGAGTCCAACAGAGGAGGGGGGGCGATCGAGGAGGACAGATGGAGTGGGTGGGGGATGGGGGGGGGGGGGGGGCGGGTCTCTTTTAAGGGCGGAGTCCTCGCAGTGGAACAGCATCTTGTCTCTTTTCCCCGCTCCATCCCCTCCTCTCCTCCTCCTGATTTCACGGCCCGTAATGATGTCTGCTCAACAATAGAGGAGCGGGCGGGGGGGGGGGACGGGGGGGGGGCGGGGGGCGGGTTCTGTAATCCCCCCCCCCCCACCCCTCCCCACGACGCCACCCTCCCGTCGCCCCTCTATCAAGGCGATCAGGGGCAGTGCTGCCAGCTCCACCCTCCGCCTCCACCTGTTCAGGTATATTCCTCAGACGAAGCGTTCTGTCCCGTCCTAAGACTTGCCGGCTCCGCCTTCTCGCTGCTTCTTGCCTCCGCCTCCGCCACCCCCACCCCCACCCCCACCACCACCTCCACCCCCTCCGCCCCCGCTGCCGTAGAGGGCGGGGTTGGCCAGGAGGTGGTGCTGGGCGGCGCCCATGTAGGGCGCGGCGGCGGCGTAGTTAAAGATGGCGGGCAGGAAGGGCATGGCCTCCATCTTGTCCCCGCCGGGGGCCATCATGTTGAGGGCCACGGGCAGCGCCGCCAGGTTGTAGGGGTAGGCCAGCATGTGGGGGCTGTACAGCAGCTGGTAGGGGTCCTGGTAGAAGCTGGGCAGCTTGGTCAGGTCCGCCCCGGCGGGAACCATCACCTTCCCCAGGGGCCCGAAGGGAAGGGCCCCCGCCGGGTAGGACGCCATGAGCAGCTCCTCCTCCTGCTGCTGCTGCTGCTTCTTCCCCGAGCGGTACCCCCCCGCCATGAGGAGGGGCAGGGGCAGGTCCTGCACGGCGTAGCCCGCCGGCGAGCGCTCCTCCTCCCCCTGCCGGGACGGCGGCGCGTCCTGGTACTCCGGCGGCGGGGGCGCCCGCTGGAGGAGCAGGGCGTGGCCCGAGGGCCGCTCAGCCATGCCCCCGGGGGCCCCCGAGGTGTGCAGCTGGGGCCCGCCCCCCCCGGGTAAGGGCTGGTGGGCCGGCCGCTTGCCCTGGGCGAACCCCGGGCGGACGGCGTTCGGCGACCGGCGGGGGGATTTGGGGGCGTGTCTGGGCGAGGGGGCTACGTTGACGGTGGCGGGGGCGGGGGTGTGCTGGGGGGACGGCGCCGGACTCAGCGGCTCCTCTTTGGGGACCAGCAGGGCCGGACCCTCCGTCTCCACGTCTCTGCTCCCCCTCGCGGGGTCTCTGTTGCCGTCCCGCTGCATCTCCCGGGCCCGCAGTCTCTCCAGCTCCCTGGCTCGCTGCCTCTGCGCCTCGCCCTCCCTCTCCCGATGCCGCTCCATCTCCCTCTCCCTGGCCAGGATGGAGGACATGGTCAGGTCCTGTGCCTCGGTGGGGGAGGGGCTCCTGGGGGCCCGGTAGGGGAGGCGGAGGTCTTGCACCGAGGGCGGCTCCTCGTAGCCGCCGCCGTGCAGGAACACGCCCGCCGCTCCCTGCCTCTCCCGGTCCATGATCACCCCTTCCCGCTTCGGCATTCCCGCCGCCGTGGGATGGGGGGGAGCGGTCGGCATGGCGACAGGGGGAGTGGCAGCCGCGGTCGTCCTCGGGTGCGCCGTCGCCGGCGAGCGCGCGGCGGAGGGGCCCGGGGGCGTGGTGACGCGCGCCGGGCTGGGGGTGCCGTGCGCCGCGCCCTCCGGGGGTCTCCTCTTGGTGGTGCGGTAGTCCAGGCACTCGGAGCCGTTCATGACCAGCACGCTGTGCAGGGCCGAGGAGGCGGCGGCGGCGGCTGGGCCGGGCTCCGCGCCGGGCGGCGTGAGGCCAACCAGGCGGCGCGACGGCGTTTGGTTCGCCGCGAGCGGGCTTGGTTCTCGCCTCGGAGCGGGCCGCTCGCGCTCCGTCGAACCGTCGGCCCTTGCGGTGGGGTCGCACGTCTGTTGTTCGCTTTCCGACGGGCCTTGGCAGCGCTGGGACGCGGCACAGTCCCTGCTGACGCTGGGGTCCGGTAGAGAGTAGCTGATGACGGAGACAGACTGAGCGGTGGGGACCTGCTCCTTCTCAGCCGCGGGCGGCCCCGTGCTGCCAGACGCAGTGGGCGCCGTCACCGTCACGGTGGCGGCGGCGGCCGCTCTGGGCTCCGTCTCCTCCCGCTCCGGGGAGCTGCTCAGCTCGTGGCGTCGCACGTGACGCGTCAGCGCCGAGGAGGTCTTGCACACCGTGTGGCACTGGGGACAGGTGTGCCTGGCCAGGGCTCTCCGGCTCAGGCAACCCGAGCCGGTCGAGTTGGTCCTGATCAACGGACCTAGCCCTCCCGCTTCTTTGGTCTCGGCTTCCCTCTCTGTCGCCGCCTTCCCCCCGCCCCCTTCCCCCTGGTCTTTGAAGCCGGCTTTGTGGGGCAGGGAGGAGGGCGTGTCGGCGGGCCGGGGGTGCTGGGCCCTCTGGTGGTCCTCCAGCTTGTCTCGGGAGGGGAAGGTGGCTCGGCAGAAGAGGCACACGAACTCTAGCAGGTGACTCAGTTCGTGTTTGTCCCGCTTCCGGGCGCTGGAGAACCAGCGGCCGCACGTGCTGCACTCCTCCGCGTTGCCATTGGTCCAGGGCCGGCGCTTGATCGCCAGGGGAGGAGGGGCTGAGGTAGAGAGCGAAGGCAACCGGGAGCGGGGAGGAGAGACCACGCGTTGGGCCGCCTCCGAGTGTTCTTTCAGCACTTTGCCGGCTTTTGGCTTTGGCGGAGGGAAAGAAAGTTCCTCTTTTGTCTTTTCCTCCTCCATCTTTGCGTCACCGTTTGACACTTTTTCCGTCGCCGGTGCCTCCTCCTCTCTATCACTCTCCACCTCCTCTTGGCCCAGCTCCTCCATTGTAGCTTCCTCCTCCTCCTCCTCCTCCTCCTCCTCGCCCGGTGACTTCTCCGTCTCTTTGCTGACGTGGCTCATCAGCCTCTCTGCCCTCCTCATGAGACGCAGGGAGCGTTTGTACTGCAGCCTCCTCTGCCAGTTCTTCGCCCTCTGGAGATGAGCCTGGGCCTTCCGCTTGGGCTTGTACGAGTAGTACGGCCGCCACAGATCGTCCTCCGCGTCGTTGTCGCTGTCCGCCTGCTCGCGCACCTCCTGCCGGAAGTAGTACTCCCTCACCTCCGAGGGAGACTTGGAGACCTTCGCCCGCACTGCCTCCTCCTCCTCCTCCTCCTCCTCCTCCTCCTCGTCCGGTTCCGGCTCGCTCCGCGGGTCGGCGATGGCGTCGCCGTGGGCCCGGTGCTTGTGGTGGTGGTGGTGGTGGTGGGAGTGGGAGTGCGGATGGCGCGACTCCTTGGCGTCGGCGGCCGCGACCGCCGCCGCCGCCTCGGCCTTCTTGGTCTTTGGAGGGGAGCGGCTCTTGTCCCGCCGGAGGTCGGTCTCGGAGATGCTGCGCTTGACGATGGCCTCCTCGCCGATGCGCACGGTGATCTGACACAGCGGCCCGCCCCCCGCCGCCGCCGCCGCTAGATGCTTGGCGGCGTTGGAGCCGCCGTCGCCCTTACTTTGGAGTTTGCGTGACTTGTGGTGGGAGCGGCCGCCGTGCTCGGCGTCCTGCCCGCCCCGGGACCCCCCCTCCCCTGTGGCGTCGGAGCTATCTCTAGACCTCTTTCTGTGCCGCTCCGTGCTCTCTCGCTCTCTCTCTCTTTGCTTTTTGCTCGACCTGGATTTGTGGGTCGCCGCGCCGTCGACGCCCTCGGCGGAGGAGCTGCCGCCGCTGAGCGGGCCCCTGCCGTTGCCGGGGGTGACCTGGTTGCAGTGCACGATAACAGAGGACGACATGCCGGCGCCGTGCACGATCACCGAGGGTTTGGTCGGGGCGTACGCGATCACCGAGGACACGTTTCCCGTTTCCCCGCCTCGACCGTCTTTGGGGGTTTTGGTTCTGCTGCTGCTCGATAGTTTATAGATGCCGCCGGATCTCCCCCCGTGCTCCACGTCCGGGGCCTCGGCGTCACGTCTCCTCGCCAGGGGCAGGTCTGTAGCGGCGAGGGCCGAGAGCGCGGGGTAGTCGCCGTGCTCGGGGCCCATGGAAACAGGGAAGGCGTCGGGGAAGGCGTCTGGGTCAGGCTTCACGCTGATCAGACCCTGGAGGTCTTCCAGGCCCAGGGCTCCGTCGCAGCCCTGGGACGCGGCGTCGGCCGGGGGCAGGAGTAGGCCGTCGGCCACGCCGTCGTTGTAGGTTTTGTAGGCCCGCTTCTGGGCGCGCATGGGGAGGAGGCGGTAGAGCTTCAGGGCGTTGACCTTCTGCTTGTAGCCGCCGTTGGCCGTCTTCTCGCTGGAGATGAGGCTGGGGTTGATGCCGTGGATGGTCTTCTGGTGCGTCTTGAGGTTGTAGTAGGTGGCGAAGGCGTCCCAGCAGAAGATGCACTGGTAGCGGCGCTCGCCCGTGTGCCACACCTCGTGCTTGGTGCGGTACTCGGCCAGGGCGAACACCTTATCGCAGAAGTGGCAGGGGTACTTGCGCCGCCACGAGTGCACGTTGGAGTGCCGCTTGAGGCTGGACAGCGTCATGTAGGAGCGCTCGCACACCGAGCAGAAGTAGATGACGTTGCCGTCGACCACCTTCACAAAGTGCTGCTCGTCCCCGGCCAGCAGCTCCGAGGCGGCGGCGGCGTCGTCCGCCTGGATGCGCGCCAGCAGGCTCCGCGCCTTCTTCCCCGGCCGCGCTTTGCCGCTGTCGATGGCGCCGTCCGTGCCCACCACCACGCCCCCCTCCACCCTCACCTCCCCTTCCTCCAGCGGCTCCTCCTTGGGCCGGACATGGAGGGAGGGGGCGGGGCCTGCTCCGGCGGCGGGGGGCGGGGGGGTCCGGCAGGAGGCCTCGTGGGACTGCAGTCTCTTGCTGTGGATGAAGGCTTTGCCGCAGAAGCGGCAGCTGAGCGGCCGGCTGCCGCGGTGCAGCCGCATGTGCACCGTGAGCGAGGAGGCGGAGCTAAAGAGCCGGTGGCACACGCCGCAGATCAGCTCGGGCTTCAGGCTGTCGCCGGCGGCGGCGGCGGCGGCTGCCGGGGGGGGGAGGGGGGACGGGTGCGGGGGGGCGGCCTCCGAAGGGGGGAGTGGCGGGGGGAGGTGGAGCACGGGCGGCTGGAGGATGGGGGTGCCGTGCGGGCCCTGCAGCTTGGCTGCGCCGTGCTTCCCAGCGGTCTTCTCCGCGTCCCGGCCCCTGGGGCCCGGGAACGCCGCGTTGCCCAGGTTGAAGAGGATCTGGGCCGTCGGGGAGGGGGACACCGTCCCGTTGGTGCCCCGCGGGTGTCTCTCCTCCCAGCCGTCGCCGACCCCGTAACCGCCCGCGACGGCCCCCCCGGGGGCCCGGCTGTGGGGGAAGCGGTTGCCCTGGGCCTCCGGGCTGACCACCTTGGAGCACTTGAGCGGCGGGGGGGACTTCATGTCCTTCGTGTCCTTTCTGATGAACGCGCCGACGGCCATGGGGGGGGCCGAGACGAAGGGCGAGGAGGACGGCGGGCTGTCGTGGCGCGGGGGCTTGAACGGCCGGTGCTTTATGTCCATGGTGGCGTCCAGTTTCCACAGCGAGCCGGCGTCCGAGCCCTTGGCGCCGGAGGAGGGCCGGCGCCGGTGGGGCGAGGGCGAGGACGAGGAGGAGCCGCGCCGGGGGGGGTGCGGCGAGGTCAGCGAGGGCGGCAGCGGGGCGGCGCTGAGCGGGAAGCTGAGGGTGATCTTGGCGTTCTTGGGGCCGTCGGCCATGTCCTCCAGGCGGTCCTCCGCGGCGGCCTCCGCCCGGACCCCCGGCTTGCCCTTACCCTTCATCCCCTGGCGCTCGGCGCGGGGGCCCCCCTCCCCCGCTGCGGGCTGGGGGTCCACTCCGAGCCTCAGCTCGCCGCCGGGTCCCCGGGCCCCACCGGAGCCACGGCGGGCGGGGCAGGAGCGGTCCGGCTGGGGCCCTCGCGGCCCGGGTAGGGGGATGGCGTGGGGGGGGCAGAGCGTGTCGACGACGCCCGCCAGGTCCGACGGCACGGAAGGCGGCGAAGGCGGCGGTGGCTGCGGCCGCGACTGGCGGCAGGCGGCGCCCTGGCGCGCTGCGATGTGTGCGAGGTCGCAGAGGGACGGGAGATCGGGAGGAAGATGCTGTTCGCTCAGATGTGCACGAAGGGGGCCCGCGCGAAGGGGGTCCCACGCCTTCTCACCGGACACCATGACCAGCCCCCGAAATCTGAGGGGGGGCAAACACAAAGCAGAAAAACACAGGAAAAAGGGTTAATGAGCTTCAATGATTAACGTCGTCGTATCTTGGGCACACATCTCGGTGACTCAACGGCAGTACCCCGGGCTCTCGCGGTGGTGGTCATGATTCTGGCAGAACACTTTAGTCCGGCGGCGGAAGAAAATGGCATTTCTCAGCAGTGCTGCGCTCGCAACAGCTTAGCCAAGAATTGAAAATAGAGGGAGGTTGGGGGGGGGGGGGGGGGGGGGGGGGGGGGGAGAGCGAGAGAGGGGGAGAGGGGGAGAGGAGGCAGGAATGAATGTGCGCAGCAGAGCTGGGTTACATTTCAGCCGCCCGAGTGTACAGCGTTCACAAAGTCAATCCCGAGGTCCGTACCGCTCGTCCGTCACACGACATCGCCCCCCCCCGCCTTAACCGGGGAGGCGTTCAGATCGCGATCGAAGATATCCCGCAAAAGAGACGCCGCCGTTGACTCCGCCACAGCGGCCCTGGGCACATGTGGCAGTGTTTCGAGCTCCGTCTAGCTAACCAGAAGTCTGCTCGGCGAGAGCAGCGGGGAGAGAGAGGGGGCGGGTTCCCGTCCCAGCCTTGTTAGCCGTTTTGTGGCAGCTAGTATCTGCTGGGCATAATTCTAACCATTTATTTGGGAGGGAGCAGGAGAGAGAGAGGGGGGGGGGGAGGGAGGGGAGATGGTGAGAGGAGAGCGAGAGAGAGGCAAGGGGAAGGGAGGGAGCGAGAGGGAGGGTGTTTTTCCGCCCTTTGCATCCGGTACACTCGCAGCTGAGGCTCGAGGGGATGAGCGGCGGTCCACTTCCCATTTCCATTCTTATTTAACCGCGATCGCGGCGGCGGCGGCGGCGGGAAGAGCACGGGCCCCCCCCCCCCCCCCCACCCTGTAGCACCATCGCTGCCCTCCTCAACGCAGTTTTTAACGCCGGTTATAGAGAACAACGCCGATCGGTCGATGGCTGGCGGGCGACACTTTGGTGGGGTTTCGAAAGTGAGCAGGAAAGGGGAAAGGCATGGAGCTGCTGTGAAATGATGTGACGAGAAATATAAGAAGGAGGAGAAGGGAGGGAGGAGAAAAAAATCCACAGTCATGCTTTTTTTTTTTTTTTTTACCGCCTGCGATTTTCAAGCAGCACAGCAGCCAGCAGGAAGGCAGGCCGCTGTAAAATTCCACAGGCAGCCCTAAACAGGCAGAAACTAGGTCAGCACTGTTATTGCAGAGGAAAGAGCAGGGAGAGAGAAAGGGAGAGAGAAAGAGAGGACGAGACAGAGGGAGAGAGAGGGGGAGAGAAAGAGAAAGAGAGAGGGAGGGAGAGACTGAGGGAGACACAGAGTGAAAGAGGGAGAGACAAAGAGAGAGAGGGAGAGAGGGAGAGAGAGAGGGAGAGAGGGAGAGAGAGAGAAGGTGAGAGAGCAAAATAGAATGGAGGGACAGCGAAAGGGCAAAGGGATGTGAGGAATCGGAAAGAGGGAGAGAGGGGGAGAGAATGGACAGAGAAGGGAGAAAGAGCCAGATACGGGTTGTGGAGGGGCTGGAACGAGAACAGCCGGACACACTGACTGCACAGTTGGACAGACAGACAGGAGCCTCGGCACAAACGCAACGCAACATGCGAGCAACCCAAGGCCGCCGAACCCCCATCGATACATTCAAGCTCATCAATTATTCAGAGGATTAAAACGAAAATACCATATTTGACACTTTTCCATCGCCGTTGTGAATGGAATACTATACACGATAGTAGAGCCCGAGCAGGCCTGCCATGAGATTACGTAAGATTATGTAATTTTACCCACAAGGAATAACACATGGTCAACGATGTGGGGGGGGGGAAGGAAGAAGAGTTTTAAATGAGAGTCTGAAACGCGTAGCCTGTAGGTTTGTATTTTCCACCAGACCGCGCCAAGACTACAGCCAACGCAGATATAACTGAGCAATTACGAAACCTCTGTGATCCGTAGGAGGAATAAGTTTGTGCGTGTCATCCGTTCCGATAGGGAACTCTGGGCTTTGTAGTTTGTACCGTTCAAAGATGAACCGTTTGTTTAACGGACACGATTATAGCCTGACATGCAATCTGTCTAGCGAGCGCCGTGGAGAATCAGGTTTTGTTTGTATAAAAACACATTAAAACATGACCCGGGGAGCACTTCCGGTACATCAGCGATTAACTGCTACGTTTTTTCCCTTCCCTCTAACATTGTAGTCTGTCAGGGTTCATAAGGTTTGACTGCTAGTCGGTCTAACCCAGAGCGGGGCGAGAGAACGTAAACACAGCCTGTGTGTGTTTGAACGTGTAGGCCCGGCATCAAGCTGTGCTCACTGTCTGCAACTCACGCTGCCATTCACACATTCCCAGTGAGGTGGTGGAAACACAAGAAAGTTGATGGGTCAGATCAATGTTAAGAATGGATTCGGGGTCCTGTTTAGTTTTTGAAGAGTTCTTAAACCACGTTCAATGTCCTCTGGTATGTAGGTTAAGCATCGAGACGCCATCGCCCGCTGTGGACAAACCCACAGGAACAAATATAAGAGGCCCACTGTTTTGTTCGGTTTTGCCGTCAGGGGGGGAAGTTAGAAAATGCAGATCGATTTCCATGGCATTATCGTCACGGAGACTATGACTCCGATGGGGCAGCCATGTAAAAACACATGCAAAGCAGGCGGGGAAACATGAGTCACGAGTCACGAGTCACGAGTCACGATGGAGACGGGTACAGCGAGCCGAACCCAGAGACGTCAACCATTAGTCAACCCCCGTCGGTGTCCATACACAGCACACAGTAGGCCTATGTAAATATACATACAGATATATTTATATATCTAAGGGTTTGTGCTGCACGGTGACATGGATGAATAGGCCCGTACAGATTTAAACGTGCATACACAGTCTATGTATACATACAGGGATGTGGATATTCGTGTTTTCTCTCTCTCGAACGCGGGGGCCTTGGCTGTCACTCACGCATGCGACACCAGCGGAAGGTAGGAAATCCCTCATGTTCGAGCCCCCACCCCTGCCACCCCACACCCAGCCCCCCCGCCCCCCCCGCGCTCAGGAGTGGGCGGAAGCGTTTAAGAGACGGCGCAGACAGACGGGCAGAAATGCAGGCAGGCAGACTGAAAGTGAGGCAGGAGGATGGGCAGACAGGCAGACAGGCAGTCACAGACAGGCAGTCACAGTCAGGCAGTCACAGTCAGACAGGCAGAAAGTCAGGCAGGGCGAGGCAGTAAGACACAGGCAGACAGCCAGGCAGGCAGACAGACGGGCAGTCAGACCGGCAGACAGGCAGACAGACCGGAGCTAAAAATGACACCATTTCATCTGCCGCTTGCACTGCGGGCAGGGAAATGCGTATGAAGGCGCCCCCCTCTCCCCGCCCCCCCCCCCCTCTCTCCTATTCCCCCCCCTCTCCCCGTGACGCACGTAGCAGCAGCCTCTTCACATGCAGAGGGTCGGGCACGGCGGCCTGGCCGACTGTGACAGGCGGCCACTTAATGCTACCTCCCACGCAATGATGTACGCACGCACGCACACGCACATGCAAATAAACACACACACACACATGCACAAAAAACACACGCACGCACGAATGGATGCACATACACACACACACACACACACACACACACATGCTCGCAAACATACACACACATGAACATAGACACACACACACACACACACGCAGGCACACACATGTGCGTGTGAGTGACGTGGGCTCTCTCTGGGGGAGGGGGGGTGGGTTAGATGGTAAAACATTTCAATAATAAAAGCGAAAACGCCTACACACTCGCCAATGCTGAGCCCTATATGTGTGCTGATGTAACTGCGTAGACACATACAATTCACGCGCACACATACAATTCACGCGCACACATACAAACGTACGGTTCACGCACACACATTCAAACATGCATTTTCCGCGCAGACACACACAAATTCGTGACCCCCCTACCAACAGGCGAGGACCTTAAAGTGAATTGCTGACAGAGAGCAGTGTCACCCCAACGACAGCTCTCCGCTAACAGGATGTTTCCGCACAAAAGTGTCGCTCGCCCAGAATATCGTCTGTCTTTTTTCTCTTTTTTCTTGGAGGGGCTTCAAAGAGGCCCAGACTCAACAAGAGATGCCCTTGGCGCTGGGCGAATAACTGACCGGTCTGCCGTAGAAGGAAAGAAAATCATAAAAATAACCCACATGTAAAAGAGCAGACAATGTGGCCTACATAGAGCGCGCACACACACACACACACACACACACACACATGTTCAGTGAGGCACTTCAGTGAGGACGGTCGAAAGCAACAGCAACTTGTTGCTGTGACGTTGATTACCGTAACGTAACGTATGCGCCCCGATTAAATGAAGAGGCTGGGACCTAGCTGGCTTTGGACGCTGTGTATGTTTAACTTTGTGTATGTTTATGTGTATGTTTAACTTCATGTATGTTTAACTTCGTCAAACATACATTATCTATGGAATACTTAGCATGCTAGCTAGTTTAGATGAGGCAGGTTGTTTATGACACAGAGTATTCCTCTTACGTTTACTTTCAAGAATGTGCGCTTAAAAAAAGAGAATGATAAAAAAAAGACATTGCTGATGGTTTAAAAGGCCTTATTAACCTCGCGAATGTTAAGCACACTTTCAAGAACATGCACCTAAAAATAAAACACAAAGACAATTTAAAAAAGGACGTTGCTGATGGTTTAAAAGGCCTTATTAACCTCACGAATGTTAAGCGCACTTTCAAGAACGTGCACCTAAAAATAAAATACAAAGACAATTTAAAAAAGGACGTTGCTGATGGTTTAAAATGCCTTATTAACCTCACGAATGTTAAGCGCACTTTCAAGAACGTGCACCTAAAAATAAAACACAAGGACAATTTAAAAAAGGAAATTGCTGATGGTTTAAAATGCCTTATTAACCTCACTGATCCACAGATGGACACAAAACCCAAACCAAAGCAGCAGCGAGTGTGTCTGTGTGTTTGTCTCTGAAACAACAGCCACAGGGTAACACGGCGTCCCAGCTCAGAGGGATTTGAAAGCGGGACTCCCGGAAGGCACGAACCGTAATCTATTCGGGGGGGGGGGGGGGGGGGGACACGCGGTGGTACTGCCACGGTGGCCGTAGTGACCTTGGGAAGGCTGGACGCATGCTAGTGGGGGAGGAGCGGGGGGCGGTGCGTCCGGTTCCTCGCTAGTCGTCGCGGAGGGCCGCTGTGTTGCGGAGACCCCCGCAAACCGCCCAAGAGACAGAGAGGGCCGGAGACCACGGGTGAAGGCGTCGGACGCCATTACCGCCGTCGGGACGGTCGGCGTTACCCCCCCGACAACAGGTCACGGAAAACCTTCACAGGGAACGCTCCGGAGACATCGAATCGGATCGAATCGAGACGCGCGGCCAAAGGGTGTCTGTTGTCACGCAGTTAGCGTCGTAATGTACGGGGGGAAAAAAATCCGAAACGTCTATGCATGCATACATGCAAGAGTGTTTGTGTCAGATTGTCAGAGAGAACCGCGGCCTCCTGATGACATCATCCTCGGGCACGTGACGCGGTTGCCATAGCGACGCCCTCGTGCGGAGAGCGGTACGGGGAGCTGACCTGGGTCGCCGCCGTGCCGCCTCGCACCCCGCGCTCCCGTGTGCAGCGATACTGGCTGCTGTCGCCGCCGCCGCCGCCTCCGCTGCTGCGACTTTTATTGTGCAAACGGGCCGCGTCAACAGTGTGGGGGTGGGGGTGGAGGGGGGGGGTGGATGGGGTGGAGAGGGGAGAACGGGTGGGTGTGTGTGTGGGGTGGGGGGGGGTGGGAGGAGGGGGTTCGTGTTCCAGCCGGTGGAGCCAGCGGCGAGGAGCATGTGGGAAGGTGTCGGTTGGCCCTCTCTCTCTCTCTCTCTCTCTCCCCCTCTCTCCCGGGGCCAGAGGGGCCCAACCATTTGAGCGGCAGTTGGTCTGTGCAGAGAGGGCAAGGGGAGGGTGTGTGTGTGTGTGTGTGTGTGTGTGTGTGTGTGGGTGTGTGTGGGTGTGTGTGTATGTATGTGTATGTGTGTGTGGGTGTGTGTGTGTGTGTGCGTCAACGGAGGGAGGCGGTGGGCAACGAAGAGGTACTGAACTCTCCACGGCCCGTAGACCCCCCCCCCCCCCCCCCCTTACCCCCCTCCCTAAGTGAGCACACTGGAGCCAGCCAGATGGGACAGGGAGGAGAGGGGGGGGGTGGAGGGGAGAGATGGAAGTTGGTTGAGGTCGGAGGGTCGCGGCTGCGTGTGTGTATGTGTGTGTGTGTGTGTGTTTGGAGATCCCACTCGGGACTGCGTTTGTGTGACACACACACACACACACACACACACACACACACACACACACACACACACACACACACACACACACACACACACACACACACACACACACACACACACACCCACACACACACACACACACACACACACACACACACACACACAGCCGCCCGCCTGCCTTCTGGCCTGGACCACTCCTCCCCAAAAGTCCCTAAACGGTGGTAACAAGGGGTGAGCTTGCATTGCCCCTCCCCCCACCCCCCCACCCCCCCGGCGCACACAAGAGGGCCGACCCGCCGGGAAGAATGCAGGACCAGAAAAAACGAAGCACAACAACGCTCGGCTCCCCACGCTCCGCTGGTGCCTGGCCGCCACATAATTCCCATAATTCCACACGCTGTAACAGAATCACGAGAAGCATTAGTGCAAGGTATGCACACAACCCCCCCCCCCCCCCCCCCCCCCCACACACACACACACACGCCCCCCCCAGCCTGCCCCATGAGACTGAGGCGTGGCGGTGACCTTTTGAAGGTAATTTCGGCGCCCCCCCCCCTCCCAAACTAAATACATTTTCCGTTTTCACGCCAAACTCGCTGATGAAAGCGCAGAGGGAGAAACGTTTGTCGCTGTGGAACAACGGAGGGGAGGGTTGTGGCACGTGAGGACGTTATTCAGTCATCTGTTCAGAACTGGGTCCATAAGTTAGGTTAATGGACTGCATTTATATAACTCACAATATTGCCAAACATTCACCCATTCATGCACACGTTCACACACCGACGGCCGAGTCGACCACGTAAGGCGACATCCAGCTCGTCGGGAGCAGTCAGGGTGAGGCGTCTCGCTCAGGGACACCTCGATACTCAGCTAGGAGGAGCCGGGGATCGAACTAGCGACCTTGACGATACCAGACAACCCGCTCCACCTCCTGAGCTACTGCCGCCCATAGCGGTGAACATCGTTCGAATGTGTGGTACGATTTTACGCCCCGCTAACGCAAACGAGAAACGCTACGCGACAAACCGAAAGGGGGGACATCCCGATTAAAATAAGTTGTGCGTGTGTGTGACCCGATAATCGAGGAGAGTGTTTCCAGCTCCCCTCGAGGGAAGCGGCAGGCCACCAGTGTGGAGATGGTTGGGGTCTCGTGGGCAGCTTAATCTCATCCCGGTGATCCCAACGAAAACAACAGCATCAACAACAAAAACAACAACAGCAGAAAAACAATGTTGTCATCGTGGCCTGTGAAGTCTGTCGAAACCCTCACGTTGATTACAGACGATACCAACGAAATTGACGTGACTTCAAAACAACAACAACAACAACAGCAAACATACAAACAGCAGGGGGGGGGGACCCCCGCACTACCCAGGGCCTCGACCTTCGACCCCCGGGGGCAATGCTCGCACGCCATTTCATTTTTTGTTCTCCGTACAGTGGCTAAGGCACTCGGGCTTGGGTCTGCGTCCATGGCAACCAGGAATGTGGGAAGGGTTGGCAGCGGACGCGCTGTTG